>NW_011478900.1:2375-5795 GCF_000754665.1 Bison bison bison | reverse complement strand
TTTATGCAGAGCACCTAGCCAGACCATTCCTGAGAACACACTTTGGGAAGGAACACTCCTCACTAGTGGCTGGCAAACTTTCTCTGTAAAGGACCAAATAGTAAATATTTTAGGCTCAGTGGGCCAAATCGTCTCTTGCAACTATTTGATTGTGCCCTTTGGCTACAAAGCAGCCATAGACAACATGCAAATGGATGGGTGTGCTGTGTTCTAATAAAACTTTGTTTATGGAAACTGGAATTTGGATTTAATGCAATTTTTACATGTCATGAAATGTTATTCTTCGTTTGACTTTTTAAAAAACTATTTTAAAATGTGAAAAGCATTCTTAACTCACGAGCCATACAAAAACAGGCAGGGGACCAGATTTGACCTACAGGCTGTACTTTGCCAACCGTTGCTTTAGTGAGATGTACTATTTGTGTATTTTTTCCTTAATGTTAGTTGCTCAGTGTGTCCAACTTTGGAACCCCATGGACTGTAGCCTGCTAGGCTCCTCTGTCCATGGGATTCTCCAGTCAAGAACACTGGAGTGGGTTGCCATTCCCTTCTCCAGGGAATCTTCCGAACCCAGGGATTAAACCCACATCTCTTGGGTCTCCTGAGTTGCAAGCAGATTCTTTACCATCTGAGCCACTAGGGAAGCCTCGCACCCCCACCTTCCTTCCCCTCCCCCCCTTAACTGGTACATTTTTTAAAATGCACGGTAACGATACTCTGCATAAAGTCACAGTGCTGGTGTCTTGACCAAAAAAAAATTTAAAAGGTGGTTGCAAATCATATTCAGAAAATGGTTTTGAGGCAGAAGAAAGATTGTTCCACAGTAGCCCCTTATAAATACCTCTTGATAGAAAAATGGAGTTTAACTCTGCACTTACAATTTTAATTATACTTTATAACAGAATATTTGATAACATTGAGGGGAAAAATGGCATTTTTTTGTATTAGTTTTTATTTTCCTCTATAAAATTTCTAAAAAATAGAATTATCAGTCTTTCTCTGCTGCTAAGTCACTTCAGTCGTGTCCGACTCTGTGTGACCCCATAGACTGCAGCCTACCAGGCTTCTCCATCCATGGGGTTCTCCAGGCAAGAACACTGGAGTGGGTTGCCATTGCCTTCTCCAAGTCTTTCTCTAGAAGGCACGAAAAAGCTTATTGAATGGACGCATTGTCCCATCTGTTAAAAGGTAAACACTGCAGAGGGGAAAAAAGAAAAGGCCTTAGGCAAAATTGTAATAAAAGTTATCTTGAACATCTCTACGCAGTATGTATACCTACTGTTATTATTGTTTTAAAACCAACATTCCCTTTCCTTCTCTAACCAACATCTCAATTCCTTCAAGCTCCTTTCTCTTCCACTTATAATTAAAGCTTGTGCTTAGGATAAGGAAGAGTCTACTCTCACTATGATGTAAATGATTTGTAACAACGAACAGATTTAACTATTCTGTAGGGCTTAACTATTCTGTAGGGCGTATCTGCATTTTAACAGCAGGAATGAAGCTTTACATAAGGGAGCCAGCAGGTGGGGAAAGTATTACTATTTCTTTCAGGTTGTTGTTTTTCAGTCACTAAGTTGTGTCTGACTCTTTGGGACTCCATGCCAGGCTCTTCTGTCTTCCAGCATCTCTCAGAATTTGCTTAAATTCATGTCCACTGACTTGGTGGGTGATGCTATCTAACCATCTCATCCTCTGCCACCCGCTTCTTCTTTTGCCTTCAGTCTTTCCCAGCATTTTTCCAATGAGTTGGCGCTTCGCATCAGGTGGCCAAAGTGTTGGAGCTTCAGCTTCCACATCGGTCCTTCCAATGAGTATTCATGGTTGATTTCCTTTAGGATGGACTGGTTGGATCTCCTTGCAGTCCAAGGGACTCTCAAGAGTCTTTTTCAACACAACAATTCGAAAGCATCAATTCTTTGGCATTCAGACTTTTTTATGATTTCATCAGGAACCTCAGGGAAACTTCTGCTCCTGAAATGACATCCCCTAGGAAGTCATCTCTTTCACCCATAAGGAAAGATTTGCCACCGGGGGGAAACAGCTTGCCTGTAGTGGAATCATGCATGGTCCTAGCCAGAGGTCAAGGCTAGCCTCTCGCCAGATTTGGGGTTCAGTTCAGTTCAGTCGCTCAGTCGTGTCCGACTCTTTGCAACCCCATGAACCACAGCACTCCAGGCCTCCCTGTCCATCACCAACTCCCGGAGTCCACCCAAACCCATGTCCATCGAGTCGATGATGCCATCCAACCATCTCATCCTCTGTCGTCCCCTTCTCCTCCTGCCCTCAATCTTTCCCAGCATCAGGGTCTTTTCCAATGAGTCAGCTCTTCACATCAGGTGGCCAAAATATTGGAGTTTCAGCCTCAACATCAGTCCTTCCAATGAATATCCAGGACTGATCTCCTTTAGGATGGACTGGTTGGATTTCCTTGCAGTCCAAGGGACTCCCAAGAGTTTTAGTTCAAAAGAATCAATTCTTCAGTGATCAGCTTTCTCTATAGTCCAACTCTCACATCTGTACATGACCACTGGAAAAACCATAGCCTTGACTAGATGGAACTTTGTTGGCAAAGTAATGTCTTTGCTTTTTAATATGCTGTCTAGGTTGTTTGAGGCAAATAGTATCCTCTAAGAAGAGTCACTCTAAGTCACTTAGTCTCCTCTAAGAAGTGTGCACTCATCTCACACGCTAATCAAGTATTGTTCAAAATTCTCCAAGCCAGGCTTCAGCAATATGTGAACCATGAACTTTCAGATGTTCAAGCTGGTTTTAGAAAAAGGCAGAGGAACCAGAGATCAAATTGCCAACATCTGCTGGATCATGGAAAAAGCAAGAGAGTTCCAGAAAAACATCTATTTCTGCTTTGTTGACTATGCCAAACCCTTTGACTGTGTGGATCACAATAAATTGTGGAAAATTCTAAAGGAGATGGGAATACCAGACCCCCTGACCTGCCTCTTGAGAAACCTATATGCAGGTCAGGAAGCAACAGTTAGAACTGGACATGGAACAACAGACTGGTTCCAAATAGGAAAAGGAGTACATCAAGGCTGTATATTGTCACCCTGCTCATTTAACTTATATGCAGAGTACATCATGAGAAACGCTGGGCTGGAGGAAGCACAAGCTGTAATCAAGATTGCCCGGAGAAATATCAATAACCTCAGATATGCAGATGACACCACCCTTATGGCAGAAAGTGAAGAAGAACTAAAGAGCCTCTTGATAAAAGTGAAAGAGGGGAGTGAAAAAGTTGGCTTAAAGCTCAACATTCAGAAAACGAAGATCATGGCATCCGGTCCCACCATTTTATGGCAAATAGATGGGGAAACAGTGGAAACAGTGGCTGACCTGTATTTTCTTGGGCTCCAAAATTACTTCAGATGGTGATTGCAGCCATGAAATTAAAAGACGCTT
>NW_011478900.1:0-705 GCF_000754665.1 Bison bison bison | reverse complement strand
TTCCTGGTGCCAAAAGGGAGGTGGCTTAGAAATGGAAATTTCCTTTACAAATGTAAATATCCCTTACCAAAGGTAACTCCTCCTGATAAAGATCTCCTATATCTGCTGTTTCTCAAATAATCAGCTCAATATAATCCTTATGACAAAGAACTATATCCTTGGTGGGCATATTCTACTCCCCTTCATACCAACACACTGAGATCTCTCTTAGAAAAAAGTGTCTTACTGGAATGCTTAGGGGAGAACCTTCAAATCCAAGGACCTTTCCCTGCTGAAATTTAAGGCCCATCATCTAAAGGGAAAGACTTGAGGTGCTTGGCAGTTCAGTTCAGTTCAGTTCAGTCGCTCAACTCTTTGCGACCCCATGAATCGCAGCACGCCAGGCCTCCCTGTCCATCACCAACTCCCGGAGTTCATCAGACTCACGTCCATTGAGTCAGTGATGCCATCCAGCCATCCCATCCTCTGTCGTCCCCTTCTCCTCCTGACCCCAATCCCTCCCAGCATCAGAGTCTTTTCCAATGAGTCAACTCTTCGCATGAGGTGGCCAAAGTACTGGAGTTTCAGCTTTAGCATCATTCCCTCCAAGAAATCCCAGGGCTGATCTTCAGAATGGACTGGTTGGATCTCTTTGCAGTCCAAGGGACTCTCAAGAGTCTTCTCCAACACCACAGTTCAAAAGCATCAATTCTCAGCGCTCAGACT
>NW_011478899.1:13727-16098 GCF_000754665.1 Bison bison bison | reverse complement strand
GGCCTTGAAAGCAGCAGGTAAGGTATCTATTCATGCTATGGATACACAAGAGGATTCTTTGCCTCCCAGAATAGATAGAGAATAATAGCTGACATTTTGATGAGTGCTAACTATGAGCCAGGCAATGTTCTAAGTGCTTTACTTGTGTTAACTCATTGAATCCTTTTAACACCAAGAGTTCAGGGCGATAGTTACTATCTCCATAGTAACTCTACTATACTTTCTACTGAGGAGGAAGAGGCCCAGAAACATTGGGTAACTGGCATCAGGCCACACTATTCAGTTAGCAAGCAGTAGTAGAGCTGGATATGAAGCTAGACAGCATGGCTCCAGAGCCTGAATTCTTCACCATCATATTCTCCCCTTCCAAACTGGAAACTGAAACCTTAGGGAAGGTTATGGGGGTCAAGAAGGTCATTTAGAAGAGCAAAGGCAATTTAGCCGGAACATGTCCAGACTCTTAAAGAGAACACAGGCTTTGTGGGTGGTCCCTCTCTGTGGAGAACAAGCAAGCTTTGTATGTGAAATGGGTGTACTGATGCTCTCCTTGCTGCCTGCTCCAGAGTACTTTCAGTTGCCCTCAGAAAGCCCAGCCTGAGAGTCTGGGGCCTTCATGACTCACCATGAGGAAGGGGACAGGAGGTAGGGAAAGGGAGAGTGGCGTTCCAAGGTTGTGGGCACCAGAAGAGCCCTGGAAGACCCTAGGATGGTGGCAGTGAAGCTAGAAGACAGAAGTCTGCCGGCTGGTGACTGATCACTGCGGGGTATGAGTAGCCTTCAGAAACTCAACATCATCAGTCAAACCTCACGGTCTTATCTTACCTCTTTTGGGGCTCCTTGTTGGCCACTATCTTGTTGTTTATCTGGAAGGAATTTCAAGTGTTGCACAAAGTTGAGATGAAATGTCAATACTTGGTTTCGATGAAATAGTGCTCACAGGGGGATTGGAAATCTCCTCAGAGCCAGGGCTGGGTGGGGGATTTTGGAGAAAGGGAAGCTGTCACAGCTCCCAGACTTTGAACCATAGGAGCTGGCTGGTTAGAAATCCTGCCCTCCCTCAAAATTCACAACTCTGTGGTGAGCTTTCAAAATCCTAGCTTTGCTTCAGGCTATTTTCAAATCTCTGGTGACTTCACAAGTACTTGAAATATAAGGTTACACCTGAGGAACTGCTATAGTCCTACAGGTCTTGCAGTAGGACACATGATTTTCAGTCCCTAAATTCCTGGCTGCCTCCATGTCTGTCATCTTACTATTGGCATTTAATGTTTTTGAGTCTTAAAGTTTTTTTCCCATCTTCAGGAACACTCATCTAAAAACTAGAAGGGCATCTGAAGTTCATCTGATCAAAGCCAGCTAACCTCTGTTTCTTTTTTCCATTTCGTAAGTGCTTAGTTCTTCATCTTGAAGATAAAGTAACTTCAAGCCTCAATGTCTTACATTCTTAATTATTTGTTCAGCCAATGTGAATTTATTGTTTTTTTATTTGTATTTTATTTTATTTAAGTGTGATGACGGTTTGAAGCAGGTAGCACATAAATTAACCTGAGGTTTATGACTTCTTTGAATTCCCTGAAATTGTAGACAAAGCTGCCTGTGCATGTGCATATTTTTCTTTTTCCCCTTGCAAAGGTCTTATCAGGCCTAAGTGTCAGTTGTGCTGATGCTTGGGGTAAGTGTGGCACAGTAGAAGAAGACACGGGCTTGAGAGTCAGCAAGACCTGGCTTTGAATCCTGGCTCTACCATTTACTAGCTGGAAGATCTTGAACAATGGACATACCCACTCTGAGCATCACCTATCTATAAAATGGGGAAAACCCTAGTGCCTAATTTGAGTTGCCAAAATAGGTGCTCGATAAATATTCAATCATTCAACAAATATTTATTGAATGTTTACTCTGTGTCAGTTGCTCTTGTGCGTTCCAGACCTACAGCAGTGAACAAAACTCCCTATTCTCATGGTTGTTGCTGTTATTATTGTTTTGTCATGTCCGACTATTTTGTGACTCCGTGGACTATAAGCCTGCCAGGTTCCTCTGTTCATGGGATTTCCCAGGCAATAATATTAGAGTGGGTTGCCACTTCCTTCTCCAGGGGATCTTCCCAACCCAGGGACTGAACCCACGTCTCCTGCATTGGCCGGCAGATTCCTCACCAACGAGCCACCAGGGAAGCTATTCTCATGGTGCTTATGTTAAAACATCAAAGGAGTGCAATAGGGAAAACTATGATAAGGGCCATGCAGGAAGCAAACAATAAGGACTGAGAGGGAGAAAAATGGGCAAGCAGAGAAGAGATTAATTTTTAGTAGGATGGTCGTGCTTTGAATATGCTGACATTTAAGCTGAGATCCAAAGGATGAGAAAGAAT
>NW_011478899.1:9041-10790 GCF_000754665.1 Bison bison bison | reverse complement strand
TCGAGTCATTTCATGGCAGACAAACATCCTTTGGTGTCTGTACTCAGGCAAACACTGATGACAAAAGAAAGCACAAGCTATCTTCCTGGGAACCAAAGGCCTATTTTGTATTCTTCACAGAGGAAATTAAAAATTTGTACACCCTTCCACGTCTGCTCCAGGTCAAGCATCTGCAGGATGTGTTAAAGCCCAAGACTCCATCTGGATTTCTTCAACTCCTTGTCCTTCACACTGCCTTATGCCTCTCTGTTCCTTTATCTGTTTCTGTCTCCCACTTCTTTCACTCCCTTTTCATATTTACTTGCTAAGCCTGTAGCCAGAAGAGAGAGTTGTATTTTTACTCTCCAGGGTGATTTCCTGGCTAGTCACATTCTCCTCTACTGAGGCTCTGATCATCATATTCTCTCAGCAACCACCCAGACATATGTTTAAAATTTAGGAAGTGAAGGGGGCCCATTTCTGTTCAGCTGAAAATTAATCTCTTCATTGAAAAATGGTGTGACATGCCAATTAAAAATAATGGTGTCACTTTGGTAAAATACTGCTTTCAATTTCTCACAGTCTTTCCTCAGTCTTTAATATCACAAGGCACAGTCAAGACTGTGGCCTACAGCACCAACTCTAGAACTTTCTGTTTCTACCACTCTCTCTCTTTTGGGCTATGACTCTATGAGTGACAAGTATGATTAACCCCATATACCTCCAGGCAGGTGATGTGCCTATAGTCATACTGCTAGAGAAAGGCAAAGATAGGACTCAGAGATCTCATCCTCAACTTTAGAGATATTTCCACTCTTCCATACCCACTGGGCATATTCCTTCTCCCATGCATCCTGGATTTTGGGAGAGTGTAGTTGGAAGCAGCCAGTAGATGGTACTCTTGAGTGCCAGGAGACAATAATACAGCACTAACATTGTCTAGAAGTTTCCTGAACTTTACATGCTTTTTTTTTCCATTTAATTCCTCCCAAAACAGATGTAGTAAGTACTACTATTGTTCTATTTCATAGACGAGAAAACTGGATTACAGAGAGGTTGAGAACAGGGGTACTTAGCAAAAGTACTCCTTGACTAGCTGATACTCCAGAGTCCAGGATGCCTTATGGGAGGTGTCAATTCCCACTTTACAGACAGAAGTACCCCAGCCCCTCACAGCTCAAAAATTAGATAAGAAAATTTTACTCAGATTGCACATTTCCTCCAGACAAGTTGCAGAAACCATGAAGTGTACAGTTTAGTAACAATACCAACAGTTTTACCTTATATAAGGTAGGAGCTAAAAGCTCTGGAATCAGTACAGCTGAGTTCAAATCCCTCCACTTATTGGTTGTTTGACCTTAACAAGTCAATTTGTTTATTATCCAGTTTCCCCATCTATAACATTAAACAACAACAATAATGAAGATAATCACTTTGAATTTTGCAGGGATTAATGAGAAAACATTGGGTAAAGCTTCTAGAAAAATGTTAAGGCTAGTGTTATGATATCTGTCAGTATATTTTCTCCTGTTATTTCTCTTAAAAGTCTCACTGTCCATTTTGTGAGGCAGAAGCTGGGACACAGAGTGAAATGACTTACTCAGGACCACTCCTGCATGCATGCTAAATCGCTTCGGCCTTGTCCAACTCTTTGTAAAACTAAGGACTGTGGCCCGCCAGGCTCCTCTGTCCATGGGATTCTCCAGGCAAGAGTACTGGAGTGGGCTGCCATTTTGTTCTCCAGGGGATCTTCCTGACCCAGGCATGGAA
>NW_011478899.1:4148-7558 GCF_000754665.1 Bison bison bison | reverse complement strand
TTTCCAGGTGGTCTTTGGCCAATCATTCTAATTCAGTGATGTGGTGCACACATCACTCAGCCAAGATGGATGCTAGTGAGAGGGATTCTGGGAAGTGGACGGACACGTGGTGTCTCCTTTCGACATTTCCCAAACTTTTCCGGTTGGTGGTGGCTTATTAGTTCCGTATTCCTCATCAGGATCTCCTGTCATAAAACAACTCATGCAAATGGTTACTGTGGTGCCTGGCCAGGGTGGGTGGTTTCAATCATTGTGCTTCCCCTAACAAGTTTACAGAAAGTGTTCTTGCTTGCTCAACAAATACACCTTCAAGGCAAATCCCTTAATCTTCACCAGCCCCAGCAAGCCCCTTCATAGAACAGTGAACAGAACAGTGTGTATACACACACACACATATATAGGATGATTCCTAGGTGTCTCAGTGGTAAAAAATTTGCCTGCCAATCTGATCCGTGGGTTAGGATGATCCCCTGGAAAAGAAAATGGCAAGCCACTCCAGTATTCCTGCCTGGGGAATCCCCTGGACAGAGGACCCTGGCAGGCTACAGTACATGGGGTTGCAAGAGAGTCATGACTTAGCAACTAACCAACAACTATACATACATACATATATATAATATATATGTATGTGTATATATATATGGGGGTAGGGGGGCATCTTCCCTGTGTAGAAATTCTGGAGCCATCACTGGCCATCTGCTATATAAGCTGCTCTCCTTTTCAAGACTGCAAAACTATATCAACATTTAGCATCTTTGGAATGGACTGTGATGTTTGTAGAATTTAGCTAGTGTGTATAGGTCCCGGATTGTGGCCCGGACCTATCAATCAGGATAACAACCTTTGTGGTGCACTTGCAGTTCTGTTTGTAATAATTGTAAAACTATACGCCATAAAACAGTTAACAACCATTGACTGAAATCGTTATTCAGTGTAGAACCCCATTCTATTCACCTGAAGTGCACACAGGGCTTCTCAGGTGGATCTGGAATGCATTAAAGGCTTGGAGGCAACCTGAAGGGGCAAAAAGGCAGCTGGAGACAGGCTTAGAAATGTAAAGCACGTTGTTGTTTAAGGTCAACGTGGTGGCTGAATAGCAGGCGGCTACTGATGGAGGCAAGGTAAACTGCTGGTTGCTTAAGCAGAGTTGAGGGCCTGAAACTGTGTCCCTCTCTCTCTGGAGTAGAACTAAGAAAGTTAGAAATTGTGAGTCTGTTTTTAGTTCCTGTCTTAAAGAATTTATGTTTAGGGATGGGAAAAGTGTGCACAGGTGTATTGGGTTGGCCAAAACCTTCCTTCAGATTTTTCCATAACCTGTTACAGAAAAACCTAATAACTTTTTGGCCAACCCAACATAATGGTGAAGAGGGGCTTCCCTGGTCGCTCAGTGGTAAAGAACCCGTCTGTCAGTGCTGGAGATGCAAGTGACTCTGGTTCGATCCCTGGGTCAGGAAGATCTCCTGGAGGAAGAAATGGCAACCTCCTCCAGTATTCTTGTCTGGAGAATCCCATGGACAAAGGAAACTGGAGGGCCACAGTCCATGGGATCACAAAGGGTTGGACATGACTTAGTGACTAAACAACAACAATATAATGATTAAGAACATGGCTCTGGTGCCAGGTCATGTGAATTCAACAAGATCTTCCACTAATCACCTTGAGCCAGTCATTGTCTCCTCTGACTATTGTATCCTCATTTAGAATGTGGAGGCAATAGTTGTTATCTACCTCATGAGGACAGTGAGATGAGCCCATGCCTGTAAAGTACCTAGCACACAGTGAGAACTCTACTGATGGCATGTGTGTGCTCAGTCATGTCTGACTCTTTGCAACCCTATGGATTGTACCCCACCAGGCTTCTCTGTTCATGGGATTCTCCAGGCAAGAATAATGGAATGTGTTGTCATCTTCCACTCTAGGGGATCTTCCTGACCCAGGGATTGACCAGCATCTCTTGCATTTACTACCTTGACAGGTGGATGCTTTACCACTGTGCCACCTGATGGCAGCTACTATTTATTCAGTGCTTACTAAGTGCTACACTCTACACTACATGCTTTCCTTGCATTGTCTCCTTTTAATTCTTATAACTATCCTATAATGCAGAAGTCATTATTATTCCCCAATGCCCAGATGAGGAAACTGAGGCTGAGAGAAGAGGATGATGGTAATTGAGTGTAGCAGGTGCTATAATATGCTATGCTCAGTTGCTCAGTTGTGTCCAACACTTTGCAACCCACCAGGGTGTAATCTGCCAGGCTCCTCTGTCCTTAGGATTTCCCAGGCAAGAATACTGGAGTGGGTTGCCATTTCCCTCTCCAAGGGATCTTCCCAACCCAGGGATTGAAATTGTGTTTCCTCCATTGGCAGGCAAATTCTTTCCCACTAAGCCACCTGGGAAGCAATAGGTAAGTGCGATAGGAATACAAAAATGGACCTGTCTAATCCCTCCTGGGCAAATCTGGGGAAAGCGTCACAGAAGAGTGCTTACATAAGATGGGCTCTGAAGACTAAACAAGGATTCACCCAGAGGCGCAGAGAGTATGCAAAGGCAAATGCACAGTAATTGAGCATAGTAGAAGTGCAGATGTGGGCAAGGTGGGTATCATCAGGAAACAGTCCTGAAGGTTGACTGAGGACCTTTTATGTCTGCCATGCTGAGGAATTTAGACCTCATCCTTGAGAGAATCATCAAAGACGTGGAAAGGCTGCATACAGGGAAGGAGTCCAAGTTAGCGATAATGAGGGTCCGTACTGACATAGTAGCAGTACAAACAGAGATAAACCCAAGTGCTATGAAGCCTCTATTTTCATCTCAAGGGCCTCACAATATAGTGCAGAAGACAGTTCTCAAATCAAAAGCAAATCAACCATTCCAATACAATGCAGTATGCTCAGCGGGAGCACCCCGCACGCAGGGCGCTGGGGAAGCACAGAGAAAGAACATTCTTCAGGTGTGGGGGGAGGTCAGACAAAGCTACTCATAAAAGGAACCTCTGGAACTAAGTTTTGAAGGGTAGAAAGAATTATCCAAGCAAAGAAAAGATAAGAGGATTGTCATTCCAGTCATAGGAATAACACAGCAAAGGCACAGAGGGTTGTCATTCCAATCATAGGAATAACACAATAAAAGTACAAAGGATCATCATTCCAGTCATAGAAACAACACAGCAAAGGTGCAACAGCATGGAATGTGAGGGCCTGCATGAATTTCAGTATAGATGGAGCAGAAAGTGCATGAAGGCTAAGGGGCAAGAGGGGTAGGATATGGGATTAGGAAGACAGCAGAAGCCAAGTTTAGAAGACTTTATCTGTACCATGTCAAGAAGTTTCAACTTAATCTAGTAGGTGAATGGGGAGTCATTAAAGTAATTGAAGTAATTTATTTTATTTATTCTTTTAAAATTTAT
>NW_011478899.1:669-2583 GCF_000754665.1 Bison bison bison | reverse complement strand
GAGGACTCGGGTTTGGGACCTTAATGATGAATAAATTTTGGTTTTACCAACCAAGAAGAATAGAGAACAGAATCTGGAAAAAAATGATGAGTTCAGTTTTGGACATATTGAGTTCCAGATGGTTGTAGGGTATCCAAGTGGAGAGGAGATGTCCACTGGAAATGTTTTGATATATGAGTATAGAGCTCCAGGGACATGTCCCTGACAGAGATTTAGATTTGGAAAAACATCAGAATATGGATGATGGTAAAAATCATCGGAGGAGATGAGATCCCTAGAGAGAGGATGTATAGTGAGTATAGAGGAGGGCCAAAGAAAAAAACCTTTTGGACTATCAATATTCAGTAGGCAGACAGAGCAGAGGGTTCAGGAAGGTTGGTGCTTAGCCTGTACTCTATATTTTAGGAATTGTGGGGTTGAATGAGAAACCCTGACACAGTAACCCCAATCTTTCCTTCTTAGAACTTCTAAAACTTTTTGTGGCCTATATAATTGAGGATTTTAAATTTTAGGGCAGCATATTTTTCAATGTCTAATTTAGTAACTTTTTCTGAATATTGTTGAAAATTGCTTTGCAAAAAAACTTTCATTACAAAGTTTTCCAAGTTAACTAAAAATATCTCTAGGCAGAAAAATTGCATTTATTTTCTTTGTCTCATTTACCTAAAAGCTTTGAAGTATCACATCCCTTTGCCTCAGGAAGAGTTGCTTCCTCTCAGTTTTAACCTAGGTCAAGCACCAAGCATTGTGCTTAGGAAAATTGTAGGTGGCCAAAATGGTTCAAGTGGCATTATCTGTTATTTTTACCTAAATATGCCTACACTATCCTGTAACTATACACAGACACACACACATAAGTTAGGTCTTTGTGAAATAGTGGTGGTTCAATTTCAATCTTGCCTTTCAGGTTTTTGTTTTAATTTTTTTTTGTACTGAAGGGCAAATCAGAAAAAAAAAAAAGAAGTATGTGGCTTCCAGGGGCTGTTTCCCTTTAGATTACTACAGCATGTTAAAAACTGATCACAGTTGATATACATCAGCTTGCCTGAGTTTCTGCAACATGCCTCAAATGCAAAAATCCTTCGTGATGGACGATTGTGGGTAAAAACATACATGAATCAGATTTCTCCTCTGATAGCTTCCAGACCTCATTTTAGTGGGTTTGGCTCTTAAGGCAAACTCCACTGGACAGCACAGGAGTAGCACTCAGTCATTTCTCCCACACTTGGCCTCCATTCAGTGGGCGGACCTGACTAGCTGCTTACATCCTCTCCCTCCTAAGGGAGAAGGGAAGTTAGAGATCTCCCTGGTGAGTGCTGAGTTGCCATCTGCGCATAAGGTTTTATAGTGGAGAAACAAACACTCTGCTTTCTCTCAACTTCATTGTAATAAATCTTGGCAGAGACTCTCTCAGAGAGAGAAGAGGAAAGAGGGAGTAGAGAGATAAAGAGACAGAAGAAAAAGAAAACAGAGGAAAAGGAAGAGAGGAAGAGAAAGGGAAGAGAAGGGATACATTGCCATTGCTATGCACTACTTTCCCCTGTGTGCTTTGTACTTGTAATACATGGATCCTAAATGCCACAAAGCTATTTCCTTCCCAGTGACTAGTAGTAACAATTTAATCCAAATGCAACCCTTGGTTTGTTTATGAGGGGAGAATAGGGTCTTTTGTTTCCTACCTACCTGGTTATATTTTTAAGTGAATTCTTGAGTTAAAAAAAAAAAAAACAAAAAACAGCAACCAAACTCTAGTCAATGTTCCAATAACCTACTCCTTTTTGCCACCCCCTGCCTTTTGCTGCTCCACAGGTAAGCTGTGCTCTCATCCACAGCAGGGGCTTCCCAAGGCAGGGTCTTCCCTGATGGCTCCAAGGTAAAGAATCCGTCTGCAATGCAGGAAACCTGGATTCGACC
>NW_011478899.1:0-569 GCF_000754665.1 Bison bison bison | reverse complement strand
GTTGTGCCCTGGCCAGGCTATAGCGACCACACAAACACGTCAGCCTTCACCACCAAGTCTCTCTTGCTATTGCCACTTTCTTGACCTCTGTCTCCAGCAGATGAAGGTAAGGGAATTTTTGTTTTTCAGCCTTTGGTACAGAAAAGGAAATATAAGTTAAAGAAAGAAAAGAACAGGAAAAGAGAAAAGGAATATGAAAGAAAAAATAAGAAAACCCCTGTAACAGTTGTCCCCAGGCTCCATTCCTAGCTCATGTGACCTTCTCTGCTTCTCTGCTCAGAAATTCATTAAACAAATGATGTTCTGGAGGGAAGATGGGGGTTGACATGTATATACTGCATCACTAAATGTGCACTAAGTCACAACTTAGTTGTCCAACTCTGTGCAACCCTGGGAACTGTAACCCGCCAGGCTCCTCTGTCCATGGCATTCTCCAGGCAAGAATACTGGAGTGGGTTGCCGTGCCCTCCTTCAGGGGATCTTCCCCACCCAAGGATCGAACCCACATCTCTTACATCTCCTGCATTGGCAGGCAGGTTCTTTACCACTAGCGCTACATGGGAAGCTCA
>NW_011478898.1:9609-13477 GCF_000754665.1 Bison bison bison | reverse complement strand
TACCTCTAAGAGTTTGCTCAGATTCATGTCCATTGAGTTTGTGATGCTAACTAACCATCTCATCCTCTGCTGTCCCCTTCTCCTTTTGCCTTCCATCTCTCCCACCGAGCATCAGCGTCTTTTCCAGTGAGTCAGCTCTTTACATCAGATAACCAAAGTATTGGAGGTTCAGCTTCAGCATCAGTCCTTCCAATGAATATTCAGGGTTGATTTCCTTTATGATTGACTGGTTCAATCTCCTTGCAGTCCAAGGGACTTTCAAGAATCTTATCTAGCACCACAATTCAAAAGCATCAGTTCTTTGGTGATCAGCCTTCTTTATGGTCCAACTGTCACAGCCGTATATGACTACTGGAAAAACCATAGTTTTGACTATAGAGAACTTTGCCCACAAAGTGATGTCTCTGCTTTTTAACACGCTGTCTAGGTTTAGGGGTTAGAATTTGAATTTGTGAGTTTTGAGAGAACACCAACATTAAGACAATAACAGAAAGTGATTGGCTTTTATATAATAACATATTCTGTAACACCTTGCTATAATTGCTTATTAGTTTCAGAATTTTTGCTACATAAACAATATTACCTTTTAAAGAGAGTGTTATTTCTAATTTCCCAAATTTTGTACCTTTTGTTTCTTCTTATTAGCTGAGATTCCAGTATGATGTAAAAAGAAGTGGTGAGCGGAAACATCCTTGCCTTTTTCCTAATCTTAGTGGGAAAGAAAAGGTTTCTCACCATTGTGTTCTGAAAACAAAAATTGCAGGATTTCTATACTTTTAAATCTGTTAAGGTGTGTTTTATGGCCCAGAAAGTGTTATATCTTGGTTAGTCTTTCATTGACCTTGAGAATAACAAGCTGTTGATGTTACATGAATTAGTCTACAGATATCAGTTAAATCCAATTGGATGATGGTGCTGTTCAGTTCAACTATGGCCTTACAGATTTTATTCCCGCTGGATCTCTCCATTTCTAATAGAAGAATGCTGAAGTCTCCAAATAAAATAGTAGATTTATTTGTTTCTCCTTGTAGTTCCATCAGTGTATGCCTCCTATATTTAGATTCTCTGCTTTTAATTGCATATATGTTAATGGTTATATACAACATCTTAGTGAATTGATGCCACGTTCTTTTGACTAGTGTCATCATAGTATTTTTGTTGCTGTTCAGTCACTAAGTTGTGTCCGACTCTTCATGATCCCATGGACTGCAGCATGCCAGGCTTACTTGGCTTTCACCATCCACTGGAGCTTGCTCAAACTCATGTCCATAAAGTCGGTGATCCCATCCAAATATCTCATCCTATGTCATTCCCTTCTTCTGCCTTCAATCTTTCCCAGCATCAGGGTCTTTTCCAATGAGTCACTTCCTTGCATCAGGTGGTCAAAGTACTGGAGCTTTAGCTTCAGCATCAGTCCTTCCAATGAATATTCAGGACTGATTTCCTTTAGGATTGATTGGTTGGATCTCCTTGCAGTCCAAGGGACTCTCAGGAATCTTGTCCAACACCACAGTTCAAAAGCATCAATTTTTTGGTGCTTAGCCTTCTTTATGGTCTAACTCTCACATTCATACATGATTGCTGGGAAAAAACCATAGCTTTGACTGTATGGACTTTGTCAGAAAAGTCAAGTCTCTGCTTTTTAATATGCTGTCTAGGTTGGTTATAGCTTTCCTTCTAAGGAGCAAGCGTCTTTTAATTTCATGGCCGCAGTCACTATCCACAGTGATTTTAGAATGCAAGCCCCTTCACCACGACAAGGCAGTGATCAATGAAGGGACATCAGGGTGTATACTTATTTAATTTTACTCTGTATGTGTCTTTATATTTAACGTTGGTTTCTTGTAGACATCATATAATTGTGTCTTATTTTTTATCCACTTTAATGGTCTCTTTGATTAAAGTGGTTTAACCTCTAATTGATGTTAAAAGTGATTATTTCTGTATTGGGGTTAATATCTACCAGAATTTTATTGTCGTATATTTGTTGACCTTGTGGTTTGTCCTTATTTTCGTCTTACACTTTTTCTTTTTTTTTTGTGGTTTTAATTGAGCATTTTATATCAATCCATTTCCCATTGCTTAATATGTCATTTGTACTTTGATTTTGCTTACTTTAGAAGATTTTTTCACTCTGTTGATTGTTTCCTTTAGTGTATAGAAGCTTTTTAGCTTTATGAAATCCCACTTGTCTATTTTTGCTTTTGTTGCCTGTGTCATGTTCAAGAGAATTTTTGCCAATTTCAAGAAGCTTTTCCCATGTTTTCTTTTATTAATTTTATGTTTTCAGGACTTAAGCATAAATCTTTAATCTGTTTGAGTTGATTTTTGTGTGTGATGTGAGATAGTTGTCCATTTTCACAATTCTGCATGTGGTTATCCTGTTTTCCCAGCACTATTTATTGAAAAGACTATTCTTTTCCTAAGAATACAATTGTGTATTCTTGCCCCATCATCTAGTCAAGATCAGTTGACCACAAATGAGTGAGTTTATTTCTGGGCTCTAATGTTCCTCTGATGTGTGTGTGTGTGTGTGTGTGTGTGTGTGTATCCAAATTGGCTTCCCTGATAGCTCAGTTGGTAAAGAATCTGCCTGCAATGTGGGAGACCCTGGTTTGATTCCTGGTCAGGAAGATCCACTGGAGAAGGGATAGGCTACTCACTCCAGTATTCTGGCCTGGAGAATTCCATGGACTTTATAGTCCATGGGGTTGCAAAGAGTCAGACACGACTGAGTGACTTTGAAGAAATATATTTATATATCGTTTTTGGTTACTTCAGCATTAAATTTTAAAATCAGGAAGTATGATGCCTCCTGTCTTGCTCTTCTTGATCAAGATTGCTTTGACTATTTGGGGTCTTTTGAATCTTAGGATTTTTTTTTCCCATTTGTATAAAAAATGCTGTTTTGTGATTTTGACGGGGATTGCATAAGAATGTGTACATTTCTTTGGGTGGTATGGAATCTTAGCAATATTAATTCTAATTCATGAACATGAGATATTTTTTCGACCCACTTGTATCTTCTTTCTTTCATCTATGTTTTACCCTTTTCAGTGTACATACATTTCACTGCTTAAGTTAAATTTATACCTATTTTCTTGTTTTTGTTCCTGTTGTTAATGGTCTGTTACCAGGGACAGCTATCAGCTAGGTTTTCAGCATGACTTCTGCTTGGTCCTTGGTTGAGAGGCATTACTGCCTCTGAACCATGGTAGAACAAGGCTGGCACCAGGTCATGGGATGGAGTAGGGGCCACAGTCGGTTTGAGTTCTGCAGTGTTGTTACTGGGGGTACCTATGGGTGTGGCTTCGGTCAAGTCCCTAAGTCTGGTGGGAAAGACTGCCTCAGGGACAGCAGTAGAATAGAGCTGGAGCCAGGCTATGGGAATGTTTCTGAGATCACGTTTGAATCCAAGGTTGTCAGGCTTGTTACCAGGGCCTGGTTCCTCCTACATCCCTTGGTGGAAGGGGCTGGTGGCAGGATGCTGGACAAGTCATACTAGATCTCAGTCTACAGAAGGGATGGGGTTGCTTTTGATCTGCAGCTGGAAACATGGTTGGTGAACATACCATTGTTACACAAGTCTGCCTTCTCAAAGCAGCCTTCCTCAGTCTTGGATTCTACTGGTTCTGTAACCTCTAACCTGGATCACAAAGCTCCTACATAGGCACTTTTGTCCATGGGTGACTGTCAAGTATTTTTTTCTGTGAGAGGATGTAGACAGACGATCTCCTCTTCCACCATCTTGCTAATTTCACCCAATTCTTTCCCTCTTAACTTGCAATGCCTTTACCACTTATGCCGGCTTCCCTGGTAGCTGAGCTGGTGAAGAATCTGCCTGCAATGCAGGAGACCCTGGTTGATT
>NW_011478898.1:4620-7328 GCF_000754665.1 Bison bison bison | reverse complement strand
CACACATATAGGTGCAATTTATACACACACACACACACACACACACAATTACCCTAGCTGAAAATCAACTGGTTGAAAAGCATACACTATACATTCAACAGCTAAGCATTTTTTTTTCTCTGAATGACAAAACATAATTTTTGTTTTTCCTAACTAAATTTTTTTCTTCTTTTTGCCCTCCCCTCTTGACTATTCCCTTGTTTACACTAATGGCTCCCTTCATTCTGTGACAAGGGAACTGTCAAGTGGGAACATGTTTACTATTGCAGGGATGGTAAATTACCTGCACAAGAAAGTTTGCTACCCCCTCCTGTATCCATATCAGATACAAATTAATCATGATAGCCTTTCCTAATGAACAGTGACACAGCTGAATATTATTTTTCAGCATGGAACTCCAGGTGGTCAATCAAATGAATCTGCACTGGAGATGGAATATATGTATGATGGTATAAAATAGACCATAACTCTTGGAATTGAGATACCTTTTTGGCCATAAGGTAAGAGCTTGCTGTTTCTTCCATATAGGTCTGACCTTTTGCCTCTAGGCCATGGTGCCTAAAAAATAGAGACTATTAATTTTTAACCATTAGAATCTTGAAGTCAGTAAATTTAAATTGTAATAATGATCATATACACCTAACAGGATTACATATGTGTTTAGGGAAAATGTGAAATACAGAAGTTTTCTAAATTTTGAGGGAGAAACTAATGAAATTTTGGTGTATATTGGTTTTTATCATAATACTTGCATAGATTGTTCAACAGTTATCAGTAAACTAAGGGATATTAGATATAATAAGTGAACAGAATTTTCTAAGTGTTCATCTATGCTGCTGAAAGCAGGGTGTCTCACTGTCTGACTCAGTGCTAAGTAGGGCAGGAGGAGGGATTAGGAAAAAAAATAAATAAACTTTAGTCCTTGGGCTCCAAAGAAATTTCTAATGGCTGCAATGAGTAATATAGAAAGCCATAATTATTTCTGAATACTTTGCCTTTAAGATGATGTTTTGGTAAATAATTAGCCTGTAATGGCCTTGATAATTTCTGACATCTGTTACCTCAAATCTGCTGATTTTACTTTTTAAAATAGCAAGGAGTATTCTTGAAACATTGCAAAACTGAATGCAGAGATACTCCATGTACTAATTTGGAAAGAGACTTGGTATATCTTTCCCATGATTTTAAAAAGCAATGATCTATCATAATCAGAAAAAGGAACCAAACTGCAGTATGCAGAGGTTATGGATTGTCCATAAAATATCTTCTCATTGTATTTCATATTTTAAAGAAAATATATAACATGTTGCCTGCCAAAATTGTAGAAAGAAAAGTTACCACATCAGAGACATTTTCTGTTGTAAGAAATTTGCTACTAGGTTAATTAATTCATAACTAAAACCCATGCTTTTCATCTATAGGAAAAAAATGTGAATATTTTGTTTTTTAAATTGAGTGTTTTCATGGGAAATATCATGAAGTTTAGTGACTGATTAATTAATGTTCTGAAAGCAAGCATTTTCAAGATTGGCTGCTATGCATTTTAATTGTGAACAAGTTTACTGCACACAACACTGGTTTAGTGCTGATTTGATGCATTTTATATTTATCATTTAGTTCACGTATCTTGAAATAACTGAAATGACTGTCATTTCTTGAGAACGTTGTTAGAAAGTCTTTATTCTAGGTGCAATATGTAACTGTAGTTTCCGACTGTGAATTTTAAATCATTATAACCAGGCTCAAACACATTTTTATTAATCAAAATAGGAACCATTACAATCAACACATTTTTGCCAACAAGAAATAAGTTTGTTTATTCCTGTAGCTTAAAAATCCATGCTCTGGGATTCAGTGAACTCTTGGAAACCGTTTTCTGCCTCCTGCTGGTTGTGGAAGCATTTTTCCTGCAAAAAATTGAGATGCTTGAAGAAGTGGTTGTGAGTTGGCAAGAGGTCAGGTGAATATAGCATATGAGGCAAACCTGCAAAGGCCAATGTATTTTGAAGCGTTGATTGTGCAACATGTAGTCGGGCATTGTTGTGGAGAAGAACTGGTTTGTTTCTATTGAAAGCCTAGGTGCTGATGGGTGAGGCTGTATACCCACCCTGTTGGTTAATTGGCCTGAGGTGTCCTTACACTGGAGCTTATAGGCTGTTGCTAGGGGCCAGGACTTGCTGTCAAAATGGCCATGAGGAGAGCTCATGTCAGTGAGTGCTCACCAGTAATGCCCGCGCCCCCCTTCTCAGGAGACTCACCAAGACTATTGGATAAGTCTGGCCCAGGCTCCTTATGAATTCATTGCTTTTTCACCTGGGTCCTGGTGCACACAAGACCTTGTGTGAGCACTCTACAAGTGCAGTTTCTGTGTCCCCATTACTGTGGTGTATTTGTGATCAAGCCCTGCTGGCCCTCAAAACCATATGCTCTGGTGGCTCCTCTTGATGCCAAACCCCAGACTGGGAAGCCTGATGTGGGGCTCAGAACTTTCACTATTCTGGGAAAACATCTGCAATATAATTATTTTCCAGTTCATAGGTTGACAAATTTGACTGTATCATGAATGTGCCCTTCCTATCATATCACTGGGGCTTCTTTGTCCTTGATTGTAGGGTATCTTTTTTGGTAGGTTCTAGTCTTTTCTGTCAATGGTTGTTGAGCAGTTAGTTGTGATTTTGGTGCTTTTGTAAGAGGAGGTGAGCTCAAGT
>NW_011478898.1:1563-2877 GCF_000754665.1 Bison bison bison | reverse complement strand
AATCTGAGCAAACTCCAGGAGATAGTGAAGCGTGGTGTGCTGCAGTGTCTGGGGTCACAAAGAGTTGGACACAACTCAGCAACTGAACAACAATATAGCTTCTTACTTCTTTTACACTTAGAGAAGACCATATTTAACATTTCCTTAAGAATCAATATAGTACTGATGAATTCTTTCTGTTTTTGCTTGTCTGAGAAATTCTTTACTTCTCCTATTCTAAATGGTAATCATGGTGTTAGGCTATCCTTTTCCCTTTTGGGGCTTTGGATATGTCATTCTGCTCCCTTCTGGCCTGCAAAGTTACTACAGAGAAATCAGCTGATGGCCTTATGATTCCCTTGTATATGACTCTTACTGCCTTTAGAATCTCTCTTTGACTTTTGCCATTTCAATTACAGTATGTAAGTCTTAGTGGGGGTATATTTGGGTTCATCTTGTTTGGGACTCCATGTACCTCTTGTGGCTAGATACATGTTTTCTTCTTCAGATTTGGGAAGTTTTCAGTCAAAATTTATTCAAATACTTTTTTTGATCCTCCAGTCTCCCTCTTCTCCTTCTAGGCCCCCTATAATACAAATGTTTGTTTGTTTACTATTATTCCAGAGATCTTATACTACTTTCATTTTTCAAAATGTGCTTTTCTTTTTGCTATTCTAAATGTGTGATTTCCATAATTCTATCTTCCATAACACTTTTGTATTCTTCCGTGTAACTTAGTATGCTATTCATAAATTCTAACATGAGTTTTGTTTTAATTTTCAGCTATTGCTCATTTCTGATTGAATCTTTTTCAATTCTTTGTAAAAATTCTCACTGTGTTCATATAATCTTTTCCCTAATTCACTTAACATTCTTAAAACAAATGCTCTGGATTCTTTATCTGGTCAATCATTCATTTCTGTTTTTTTTTCCCCAGTACTTTTCTCTTTTTCTTTCAATTGAAAGTATTTCCTGTCTTTTTGTGTTGCTTAACTTTCTCTGCCCCTGTGAGTTTAGGTGAACTGTTACCTACTGTGGTCTTGAACAGGTATTCTTATGAACGAGTGTCCCTATACAGACTGTGTGTGTCTCATGCCTTTGGTGGGTGAGCTGGATTTGATGAAGTGCAAATCATGTCTTTCCCCATGGTGTGCTGGCAGCTATTACCTTGGTAGTGGGTAGGGTAGAGATGAAGGGTGCTGGAACTAGAGCCTTGTGAGAAGATGATCTGCCCTTCCCAGTGGCTGTCACAACCCTAGGAGGGATGGGGCCTGATCTTAAGTTGCTGGACCAGAAACCCTGAGCATCAGGGACAAGCAGGCTCTGTTTCCTTGA
>NW_011478898.1:729-1463 GCF_000754665.1 Bison bison bison | reverse complement strand
CCTGCCAATGCAGGAGACATAAGAGATGTGGGTTCGATCCCTGGGTTGGGGAGGTCCCCTGGAGGAGGGCATGGTAACCCACTCCCTTATTCTTGCCTGGAAATGCCATGGACAGGGGCCCCTGGCAGGGGGCCATGGGCTCACAAAGAGTTGGACATTACTGGAGCAACTGAGCACACATGCACTCCTGATAGGTAGGTGCTACTATTATTATTATTTCCATTCAGAAGCAGTCATGGGTACAAGTCCCCTTTGTCCCTCATAGCCAATCTCGACCTCCAGGCTCTGCCACCCTACTGTGTTGCCATACTGTAAAAATGATGAGGCCTGTTTGGATGCTTGGCATGTATTGGGAGGTGAGCTGTGATGGAGCATTGGCTCTCAGGGATCGGGGCTACTTCTAATGCACTGCCTGAGTGAGTACCAATGATGGCAGTTGTCGTCCCAGCCAGGTTCAGCCCTGTGACCAGGTTACCTCTTCTTCCTGGGCTGAGTCTTCTTTCAACTCATGGTCACAGCTGATCCAGTGATGCACTATAATAAGGCATGAGCAAGGCTGTGATGATTGCTCAGATCAATCTGGGGCACATACCTTGACCACTGGTCAAGAAAAACCTGGTGGCTGCTAGTGTAGACCTCTCTCCTCCTTTCCTCAGGGGCAATCTGATGTGTGTGCCCTCATCTGGAGCCAAGTACAGGCCTCCTGGCACCCTCCTGTTACCAGCGACAGTGCG
>NW_011478898.1:0-403 GCF_000754665.1 Bison bison bison | reverse complement strand
ACTGTGGTATTTAATATTCTAAATTTGTGTTAAAGTATATTTCATTTAGTATATCCATAAGATTCCATGTATTTGCATTATCCCATTCTATTTTTAGAAATCTTATTTTCCATGGTATTAACATATTTAGAAATATTGTATTGATTGTTTATGAAGAATATCCAAGGATTCCATAGCAATATGTGCAACATGCTATTAGAGTTTTGCATTTTTAATAACAGCATAACATGAATAATACCCTATCCAAAAAAAGTATAATCTGGGTTTAGGGAAAGTCTCCAAATTTGTTAAATAACAGTCTGGAATATGAGAAGGAATGTTAAGATACTGTATCAGACAGACTTATATCTTGAATTTATTTCCTAGTAGCTGAGTAACAAGTATTAAGTCAATTTTTGAACCT
>NW_011478897.1:28784-30199 GCF_000754665.1 Bison bison bison | reverse complement strand
TCTTCACTTTCTGCCATAAGGGTGGTGTCATCTGCATATCTGAGGTTATTGATATTTCTCCCGGAAATCTTGATTCCAGCTTGTGTTTCTTCCAGTCCAGCATTTCTCATGATGTACTCTGCATATAAGTTAAATAAGCAGGGTGACAATATACATGGTCACCTAGGCGCAGCCAACTTCCCTGTGATGCTGCTAACCTACACTGAGAAAATCAACTTCTTCTTTTCTTGAAACTGTGGTTGTTATGACAGTTTCTGACTCTTGCTGCTGCTGCTGCTGCTGCGAAGTCGCTTCAGTCGTGTCCAACTCTGTGCGACACCATAGACGGCAACCCACCAGGCTCCCCCGTTCCTGGGATTCTCCAGGCAAGAACACTGGAGTGGGTTCCCATTGCCTTCTCCAATGCATTAAAACTTTAATTTTTCCCTACTAACTAATTTATCAAATCTAAATTTGTCTGCTCAGTTTTACCTAAACTGTATTATCCTATTATCCTAGCTGTATTCTCCAGTTTTCAACCTTCTCTGCTCATGTCAGTATTCTCAGAATATAAGGCCTGTAATTTCCTCTTTTTCTTACATACTGATGTAGCACTTGAACGGATAAGGCAATGGCACCCCACTCCAGTACTCTTGCCTGGAAAATCCCATGGATGGAGGAGCCTGGTAGGTGGCAGTCAATGGGGTCTCATAGGGTCGAACACGGCTGAGCAATTTCACTTTCACTTTTCACTTTCATGCATTGGAGAAGGAAATGGCAACCCACTCCAGTGTTCTTGCCTGGAGAATCCCAGGGATGGGGAAGCCTGGTGGGCTGCTGTCTATGGGGTCCCACAGAGTTGGACACGACTGAAGCGACTTAGCAGCAGCAGCAGCACTTGAACAATATATAAAGCATTTCATGAAAATTACTATCAGGAGGACACTTTTCCTTTTCACTTCAGCCATATTTTCCACACCCTTGACATACCTGCAGTCATTACTGTCAGAAAAATGGAATTGTATATTATTTTGTTTATTATTATTTTATACATATGATTCTTATCTTCTTTTGACTCAATTTTAAGGTGTTGAGGAATTACCAGGCATTATAATATTCTTTTTAAAAATTTTCATTGTGACTACTCTGCTAAACACAGTCTGGATATCCTCAGATAAAAAATCAGGATGATACCCCAGTGAAGGGGGAGGATATCAAAGCTCAGCCCTCAGGAAAATGGACTCAGGAGACATTATCGCACAAAGACTGACAAAGAGTGTCCACTGCTTTAGGGGTTTCAGGATCTCAGAGTTCGCCAAAGGAGAGAAAAGAAACAAGATTGATCATCCCACCTGAAACCAACTCACCTGAAGATCCAATTTCTACTATTAATTGTCTCCAGGGCAGTTCCCACTCAAAATTCAAACATCATGTAA
>NW_011478897.1:15097-27998 GCF_000754665.1 Bison bison bison | reverse complement strand
CTCAGTGGTAAAAAAAAAAAAAAAAATCACCTGCAGTGCAGGAGATGTACGTTCTATCCCTGCCTGGATTCAGGAATAACAGTTGGTGAAGGAAATGGCCACCCACTCCAGTATTCTTGCCTGGGAAATCTGTTGGACAGACGAGTCTGGTGGGCTGTAGTCCATGTATACGCAAAAGATTTGGACACAATTTAGTGACTAAACAGCAGCAACAAATGCTTTCCCTAGACTCCTGACAACCTGACTGACACTTGCCAGACCCTACCAGGAAGCCATAACACACCAGAGGCTGTTTCCCACCAGGCACAGAATTATTGTACATAGTATGGTCTTGATCCAAAATCCCACAAGTCTGCATGGTTATTTTCTCACTGATATAGGCTTGAGTTCCACAATACATCTTCCCCCCATTGCTGACACCTCTGTACCCTGGACTAGCTTTGAAGCCAGTATCTATCACCCTGGTCAACCAGAGCTAGCAACCTTGTTGGATATTAGTTTTCCATGCTGCACAACAAATTGCCACCAATTGCTATCACAGTTTCTGTAGCATAATAGTCTGGGAAGTGCTTGTGTAACTTCATAAGATACTGCTAAACTATTTTCAAAGTTATTTAACCCTGTACTCTTATCTGAAATGCATAAGCATTTAACTTGCTCCACATTTTCATCAGTATTTGAAACTCTTATTCATTTTAGCTATTCTAAATGAAGTACAGTGGCCTCTCCTTGTGGTTTAAGTTTTAATTTTAATAAGAAAGTCATTGATGACTACCTATACTTACTATTTTTTCACGTGTTTATTTGTATGTTCTGTTTTGTCAAATATGTGCTCAGATAGTTCATCAAAACTTTAAGTAGGCTTTTTTCTTGTATTGAGTATAAAGACTTCCTCTGTATGTTTTACATTGAAATCACTTATCAAATATAAGTTTTGCAAATATTTACTCACAATCTATGGCTTGTATTTTCACTTTATTAATGGTGTCATTTATGCTTAAAAAACTTTTACCAAACATTTTTAATGGCAATGAAGCTCCTTTTATTGTTTTTTAAAGATCCATACTTTTTATGTTCATTCAAAGAATTATCATCCTAACCTTGGAAAGATTTTTTTCTGTTTTATGCTAAATATTTTTCAGTTTCATTTTTATGTTTACATCTATGATTCATTCATCTATGATTCCTTGGAAAGAAAGCTATGACAATCCTAGACAGTGTATTAAAAAGCAGAGGCATCACTTTGTTGACAAAGGTCCATATAGTTCAAGTTATAGTTTTTCCAATAGTCATCTATAGATGTGACTGTTGGATCATAAAGAAGACTGAGTGCTGAATTGTTGCTTTCAAATTGTGGTGCTGGAGAAAACTTTTGAGAGTCCCTTGAACAGCAAGGAGATCAAACCAGGTCAATCCTACGGGAAATCAACCCTGAATTCTCATTGGAAGGACTGAGGCTCAAGCTGAAGCTCCAACACTTTGGCCACCAGTTGAGAAAAGTTGACTCATTGGAAAAGACCCTGATTCTGGGAAAGGTTGAGGGCAGGCAGAGAAGTGGGCAACAGAGGATGAGATAGTTGGATAGCTTCACTGACTTAATGGACATGAGTATGAGCAAACTCTGTGATATAATGAAGGACAGATTGCTGTCATGCATGACTACAGACTTTAGTCTAAGACAATACTTGGTCCTTGTATGATTGGAATAATTGTGTTGTTGATTGGTTACTCATATTTTATTGTTACTATGTGTTTGATTGATTAGTTCTTAGAGTCCATTTTGCCCTCCTGTCTTCAATTTTCCAAGAATTGTGTTTTGAAGAGGATATCATAAACAGTTTATGCCTTCTTTGTAAGAAGCTTGAACTTTCTCCCTAATCATTTTTCTTATGAGGTACATGCCAACTGTCCAAAGCAGAAAAAAATAGCTTATTTCATCATATACCCATAAACTTTTAATACAATTGAATTCACTCAAAATAATTTATAAATACTATAAAAAGCAGTCATTTTTTAAATTTGGTTTACATATGGTTTACAGCTATTTTACTAAACACCAATGTATGGAAAAATCAATAATGATCAATAAAATGCTATCCTGCCATAGATATATTAACTTTAGGCTTTATATTTATCAAAAGACTTGAATCATCAATAACACCACAAGAACTGAACAATCTGTAGCATAGGATATCATTTTTTTTCAGAAATAAAATAATGAATTTTAAAATATTATGTGGAGTGACAAAGTGGTTTTGTGAAAACTAATCTTGTGAATGTATTTTTTACTTCTTTGTTCCTCAAGCTGTAGATCAAGGGGTTCAGCATAGGAATCACTACTGTGTAAAACACAGAAGTCACTTGTCTGTGAGCCAAGAAGTTTTTGGATTAGGAATGCAGTAAAGGAAAAGGATGGTTCCATGGAAGATGCTGATGGCTGTCAGGTGGGAAGCACAGGTGGAGAAGGTTTTCCAGCGCCCACTTACCGAAGGCATCCTCATAATAGTGATAAAAATAAATATATAGGACATCAGAATACTCACCAGGCTGCTTGCCTCATTTAATATGGCAATAATAGAACATAACGTCTAACTGATATAGGGATCTGAGCAGGAGACAGAAACAATTGCAGAGTGGTCACAGATAAAATTATTTATGGTGCTACACTTGCAATAGGATAATACAAGAAGAAAATATGTGTGTCATGGAGCACACTACACCCCATGAGTAAGAACCAGCCACCAAGTGAACACAGGGCTTTGGAGACACTGCAGTGGTAGAGCAAGGGGTTGCAGACTGCCACAAAGCAGTCATAGGCCATTGCTGCTAACATGAACGTTTCTGCTAAACCAAATAGGCAAGCGAAACAAAATTGCGCAATGCAACCAGAGAAAGAAATGGTTCTGTCCTCCAGACTCAAATTCTCCAACAGTTTGGGTATAACTACAGTAGAAAAACAGAAATCAACAAAGGATAAGTGACTAAGGAAAAAGTACATGATCGTGTGGAGTTTTGAATTGACCTTGATGATTATGATCATGCCTAAATTCCCCACCACAGTGACTGTGTAGATAGACAAGAAAACAAGGAAAAGTGGGATCTGGAGTACTGGATATTCTGAAAAACCCAGGAGAATTAACGTGGGTTTGATACTCTGATTTCCTTCTGATAGCAGAATGATTCCTGTTGAACAAAGGACCAAACATTATTCCTGAAAAATAGAAATGAATAAGAAAAGAGAAACAGAGAAGGTAGAATCTTCATATGTCTCTGGGGAGCTGGTATATATTCTCCAGATATGGTCCTCAAACCAGCAGCATCAGGGACACCTAAGAATATGTAATGCTATGCTATGCTAAGTCACTTCAGTCGTGTCTGACTCTGTGCAACCCCATAGATGGCAGCCCACCAGGCTCCCCTGTCCCTGGGATTCTCCAGGCAAGAACACTGGAGTGTGTAAATTATATATAGTTATATATAATTAATTATTATATTTACCAACAATAATTTTATACAAAATGCATTCAAGATACAGTGAAAATTACAAATTTTTTCTACCAATGAGTAAACCTCTGTTATGATGAGGCAAACTTGGAGAAGATGGGGAAGCAAGAGCTTCAGTGCCTTAAAATGAGTGGCCCCGAGATACAGACATAAAACTTTAGTAAAATTAGATGGATGGTCTGCTTCATCTTAGTTTCATCCAGATCAAGTGTCAGGCTCAGCTCCATGAAGGCCTACTTGATATCCACTACAAACAACCCTAGATGTAAATAATATGTCATCAGAATATTTTTTCCAATAGCAAGAGGGACTGGGCAGATACATTGTAAACACCCATTATTATTCAGGCTATTTTAACAAATGGCTTTCCTTCAACATTTGAAAATATTACCAACATCCTGGTATATTAGGAAGACTGGAACCACTGTTTTAGTTTATTGATTCAATACTCAAATCAATAACAAAAGAGACTGAAAAATTGATTTGGTGTTCAACATTAGTAATTTCAAATGATTTTGGAGAAAATCAGTGGATTAATGGTAGGTTTATATTCAAATTGGAACTGCTGCTGCTGCCAAGTCGCTTCAGTCATCTCTGACTCTGTGCAACCCCATAGACGGCAGCTTACCAGGCTTCTCCATCCATGGGATTTTCCAGGCAAGAGTACTGGAGTGGTGTGCCATTGCCTTCTCTGCAAATTGGAACTAGATTTATGGAATTACAGAATTCTCTGTATTTTTGCAATTTCCCTATTGCTCATTGCTGCCAATTTCAGTAATACAAATCTTAATTGTGAAAACCACTTCATGCCATATTAGTGCAAATTAAAATGTTTCTGATCATAGAAAGGGATCATCTATAGTTTGTGGAATAATCTATACAAGTGGTAGCTCCATCTTTTCCACTTAATTTGCAAGATACAGAAAGAAACATGAACTGACCTGAAACCAGATGTTCTTGATTAATTTACTGAGAATTTCTTTTTAGGATTAATGAACCTTCAGTATATTTCTTCTCAGTATTCAAACATTCTTTAAGATATTAAAAGACTTTAGGCTTGCAAAAATGATAGTATATTTCAATAAGCATGCCAGTAAAATGGTATTTTATTTCCAGGGACATTAGAAATATCAAAAAATACAAAGAAAAATTTAAAAGCTGAATTCATAGTCTAAATTCTGCCAAACCCTGGGTCTTATATTTTCCCCCATGATCATGAATATATGAAGTACACAGAATTGTAATTGGAGTATTACTCAGTGGACCATAAACCATTTAATTACGTGAAACACTGTCTCTTGTGTCATTTTAGTAGATGCATTTTCTTCTACATCATTAAAGATAATTACACAACCACATTTATCCCATTAATTACTTTTTTTGATATTGAACTTTTAAAATAATAGGTATTCATTGAATAAACATGAAATATAGACTTTGAAATATGGAAAAAATATAGAAATAATTGTTATTAACTGCATTTCAAATCCAGCATTCAAGTTTGGAATAGAGAAACTTGGCCAGCTCTGCCTTAGGCAAAAGATAAAGATGGTCTTCTCCAGTGATGTAATGTGGATATCATTCACCCTGATATGATGTCATGAGAAAAGCTTCACTTCTGTGATAAAACCATACCGAAAATCTACAATCCCAGTTTAATGTGAGAGAATCATTAGGTAAACGCATATCCGGAAACATTCTGCAGGATACCTCATCAATATTCCTTAGAATTGTCAAAGTCAAGAAAAAACAAGAAAGGAGTGAAATACTGTTTCAGACCAGAGGATACTGAGAAGATGTGAAAACTAATCCAATGTGGTACCCTGATTACACCTCAGAAAGAAAAGAGTGTATTAGTGGGAAAAAACAAACTGGATAGAATCCTAATAAAATTTAAATTTTAGTCATCATAATGTACCATTAATTCTCTTTTAAATTTTATTTTACTGTGGTAAAAACACAATATGAGATCTACCCTCTTAAGATATTTTTAAGTGTACAATACAGTACTGTTGACTACACATATAATTTTGTACAGTTCAGCTGTGTGTGTCTTGCTAAACTGAAACTTCTTGACAATCGATTTGTAAATTCCTGCTTCCCTCTCCACTAGCTTCTGGTAGCTATCATTCCACTCTTTGATTCCAATATATCACATAAGTGGAATCCTGCAGTATTTGTCTTTCTATGACTGACATTTTCATTTAGCATAATGTCCTCAAGTTTCATCCATGTAGTCATATATTACAAAATTTTCTTCTTTTTAAAGGTCAGGTTGTATTCCACTGTTCACATATGCACAGCATTCTTTTATCCAACTATCTGTCCATAGATATTTCAGTTGTTTCCACTCCCTGGCTATTGTGAATGGTTCTACAGTGAGTGTGGGAACACTAACATATTTTTGAAAGCTTGACCTCAAATTTTTAGGATAATACCCACAAGCAAGATTTCTGGATCATGTACAATTCAATGTGCTTTCAACTTAATAAAGAACCTCTATACCATTTTCCACAGCAGCTGCAACATTTTGCATTCCTATTAACAATGTACAGTGAGGTGTGAAGAAAACTCTGAAATATCTTTGCAATTTATTTTTTAAATTAAAAATTATATAATTAGTCAAATGACTAATAACTAAATTATAAGAATTCAACCACATTAGTAAAGTGGAATTGAATTCATAACCAAAATGAAGTACCCCTACTCACCCACCAACCTGAAAATATTAAAATGTCTGTTATGACAGTATTAAATGTTGGCAAGAATGGGCAATAATTAGAACCCACATGCAATATAGTTGGAATTTAAACTAATAAATCTATTTTGGAAAATTGTTTGATGGCACCTAGCAAAAGATCAGAAACAAGCACCTTTGATCCAGAACATTCAGAAATAGGGCATACCTCACACAGTGAGTGCTCATGTGCAATGCAGCACATACTTGTGTAAGAATGTTCATGCAGCATTTACATTAAAGACAAAAAAGGTGAAATAACCAGGAGTGAAACTGCTGGCTCATATGGTAGTTCTATTTTTAGCTTTTGTGTGTGTGTTTGTGTGCTTGTGTGTGCAAAACTCCATACTGTTTTCCATACAGTACACAATTGGTTCTACCAATTTACATTCTCATCCACAATGCACAAGGTTTCTCTTTATTCTAATTCTCTCCAAAAATTGTTATTTGCAGATTTTATAAGGAAAGGAGGAGGGGCAATTTAGGAGTATAAAGTCTACAAAATACTCTGTATAAAATAGATAAGCTACAAGGATACCACTGTCTAGCGCCATAAGTTCTAGCTATTATCCTTTGTGTGCTGTGCTGTGCTCAGTCACTTCAGTTGTGTCCAACTCTTTGCGACCCCATGGACTGTAGCCCACCAAGCTCCTCTGCTCATGAGATTGGGTTGCCATGCCCTCCTCCAGGGGATCTTCCCCACCCAGGAATCAAACCCATATCTCTAGCATCACCTGCATTGCAGGCAGGTTCTTTACCCACTGAGCCACTAAGTTTTAATAGTGTATAGTCTAAAAACATAATGAATCACTATGTTGTGCATCTAAAATTATTATAACACTGTAAATAAATAATACTTCAATAAAGAAGAGTAAATAGCCAAATTCCATTTGTAGTAGTAGTATGAATAAACATATTATCATATCAATATATTTATTTTGTGGAACATCCTTCAGCAACAAAAATGGAACTACTGTTACAGTCAATCACTTAAAATTTCTTTTGAAAAAAAAAATGCTGAGTCAAATAAGCCAGACATAAGGGAATATACTCCAAAATTTTAATAATACAAATTTCAAAAGTGACAAAGTTAACTTTCAACTCTCATAACCTATTCTCTGTTTAGAAGAAAAAGCTTTGAACACAGCAATGAAGTTTGCTCCTAGAGGCATCAGAGAGGCACAGTGACTAGAAACATGCTTACAGAAATGCTATAAAGAGCTGATAATGTCTTTAATTTCTTGGAGAAAGCAACATACAGGCTGATTACACAAAATTACTTGTCTATCTATTTATCACATTTCATAATTTGAGAGTGAGAAAAAGAGAAAGGAAAGGAAAAAAAAAAAAAAGAAGACATGGAACAGAAATCATTTGCAAATTCTTTCTGAGGATTTTAGGATGTGGACAGCCTTTTGCTGTGCTGTGCTTAGTTGCTCAGTCTTATCTGACTCTTTGTGACCCCATGGACTATAGCCCACCAGGCTCCTCATCCATGGGGATTTTTCAGGCAAGAATACTGGAGTGGGTTGTCATGCCCTCCTCTAGGTGATCTTCCTCACCCAGGGAAAGAACCCAGGTCTCCCATATTGCAGGGGGATTCTTTACCATCTGAGCCACCAGGAAAGCCCATGGACAGTGTTAGATGATCGTTATTTAGCCTGTAACACTCTAAAAGTGAGACACAAACATATTTTTATTTCTTATTTTCTTTTAAACTGAAGGTGATATTTTAAAATCACATTGCAGTTTAAAAATCACATTGTATTCATATGATATATATATATATGTGTATATATATATATATATATACACACACACACACACAAGAGATTGTATCCCATTGTGTCTCAGTCACTAAAGAATCAACATGCACTTCAGGAGACACGAGTTCCATCCATGGCTTGGGAAGATCCCCTGGAAGAGAGCATGGCAACCCACTCCAGTATTCTTCCCTGGCAATTCCCCATGGACAGAGAAGAGGTCACAAAGATCACACTAATCAGCTAATAAGCACACATTTGAAGAAAAATGTAATAACCATCAACACACTGTGTAAATTACACTTAAGAAAGCGCTCTCCTCTATCTTTCTTCTCACTCAAAATTACATTAGGTGAGAAAACATTTTGGTGTTGACTAATTTTCTGATGGTCTCCTTCACATCATTATTTCTAAGGCTGTAGATAGGGGATTTAGCATGGGGATCACTACTGTGAAAAGCACAGAGGCTACTTTGATGAAGAGCCATGAGCTTCTGGAGTTGGGTACAGAATAGAGAAGAAGGATGGCCCCATGGAAAATGGTGATGGCAGTTAGGTGGGAGGCACAGGTGGAGGCTTTTTGGAGTCCACCAGCTGAAGGCATCTTGATGATTGTGACAATTATGAAAACATAGGAGGTGAGAATAATCAGGAGGCAACACACCTCATTGAGAGTAGAAATGATAAAACATGTCATCTGACTGAAGTAAGAGTCAGAGCAAGAGACAGAGACGATGGCAGAATACTCACAGCCAAAGTGATGTATGACATTAGAACCACAGAAGGACAGCTCCAAAAGAGAACATGTGATTGTCAAGGACCACGTTCCACCCCATGTGTAGGTTCCAGTGACCAGGACGCTGCAGAGCTTAGGAGACACAGCAACTATGTAGAGCAGGGGGTTACAAACAGCCACAAACTGGTCATAGGCCATCACTGCTAACATGAACATCTCCGTAATCGTAAGTGTGCAACCAAAGAAGAACTGCAGCATGCAGCCCATGTAGGAGGTATCCTTATGTCCACAACCAAGATCTCTAAGAGTTTGGGTGTGGTTATAGAGGAGTAACAAAAATCAAGAAAGAAGAGATGGCTGACAAAGAAGTACATGGGGGTATGAAGTTTGGGATTGATTCTGATGGTCACAATCACACCCAGGTTCCCCACCACAGAGACTGTATAGACAGCGAAGAAGACCAAGAATAGGGGCACCTGGAGCTGTGGGTATTCTGAGAAGCCTGAGAGGATGAAGGTGATTCCAGCACTCTGATTTCGCTCATCCATCACTATGGTTTCTGCCAGAGAAAACCAGAGTTCACTCTAAGCAACCAGACATGACAGAAATAGAGGGTATTTTTTTTTTTTTTCCAAGCCTGGACAGGGGACTGGTCTGCAGTGGTGAAATCTGGGATTTCCCAGGAATGCAAATAAGACACGGTTCGAGCCCAAATGGTATACCGTGTGTCCACAGGTGTGGAGCGTGCAAGTCAGCTTCTGATGGAGGGGCAAGGAGAGGATGGACTGGGAAGAAATGAGTGTCACGGTGACTCAGAAAATGTCCTTGCTTGAATTTTCTCAACCTTCTAAGCTCTGTCTCCCTTTCTCCACATGGATATTTTCTTTCTTTAGCTTCATTTAATTGAACTTGTTGATTGCACTTGTACAGTCTTATGTTTGTTCAGGCCATTCTAACTGCTCAAGATGTCCTCTGTTTTTCTCTCACTCTTCCTTAGTGCTCTCCGATCAGAGAGGGGCTTCCCAGGTAGTGTGGTGGTAAAGAATCCTCCTGATAGTTCAGGTGATGCAAGGGACATGAGTTCAATCCCTGGGTCAGGAATATCTCCAGGGGAAAGAATTGGCAACCCACTCCAGTATACTTGCTGGTGAAATCTGATGGATGGAGGAGCCTGAAGGGCTATAGTCCATGGTGTCACCACACAACTGAGAGATCCAGCACCCACCTCATCAGAGAAGCCTCAGGTTTACTTTCCCTTAATGATTTCACCAACTGACCAAACTTTGGTAAAAAGTCACATATTGTATCTCCTAGAGAATATGAATGATGTCTTGTTATCAATCTAGACTCTTTAATCAAGTTAACTTCCCTTCAAATTTAAGCTCAGTCACTTATAAATATGTCTCTGACAAGTTAAGCTCTCTGAAACCTTACCTATAGAATATAATTCTATTATAAGAATTTGTTTTTATTACACAATTATGTATAAAATATAACTTAAATTAGTGAATTATTTTCTAAAACGTTTAAGACTTTAATTTTACACATAATAAATGCCCCCAATCAAATTTAGTTTAGAATACTGGAGTGGGTAGCCATTCCCTTCTCCAGGAGTTCTTCCCAACCCAGGGATTGGACCCAGGTCTCCCACACTACAGGCAGATTCTTTACCAGCTGAGTCACAAGGGAAGACCAGAAACACTTGAGTGGGTAGCCTATCCCTTCTACAGAGATCTTCCTGACCCAGGAATTGAACTGGGACCCCATGCATTGCAGGTGGATTCTTTACCAGCTGAGCTATTGGGGAAGTCCAAATTTAATTATTTTCTAAAACATTTAAGACTTTAATTTCACATATAATAAATGGCACCCACCAAATTTAGTTTCTTCTCTTGTATTTCTAATGCTGTTTTTCATGTTTATTTTGAATTTAAAATATATGACCTCAAAATATTCTACAATGTAGCACCACCTATAATTTTACAAAGTCTGAAATGGTGCAAATAGTGACTAAGAAGTAGAAAAAATGCATACACGGAGGAAGTCTTTTTCTTACTTTATTATTTTCTAATGTTTCCTTCTTAGCTGTGTATTTCCATTAATGTCTCAAACCATCAAGACATAAGCTTTGTTTTGTCCGTTTTTCCCTGTCCTTGTCTGTATCTCTATGATTTCCTTTCCATCCAAGGTTAAGGCTGTGAAAAATGTAATTAGGGCAAAATGAACATATTCTTCAAAATACACTCCCATCTTTATTGCTAGCTATCACCCATCTACTCAGCAGGTATCTTTATTTAGCCTACCTACAGCCATCTTTAAGGACTAATTTTCATTCAATCTTAGTTTAAAATCAGGCTCAAATGCTTACCCATATTCAAAATCATCTCCATACAAATTACCTGCAAACTGAATGCTTCTGTCAGGATTTCTGTTATCTCTAAAAGAACTAAACTACCAATGCAGCAGACATAAGAGACACGGGTTCTATCCCCGGGTTGGGAAAATCCCCTGGAGGAATGTATGTATTCTTGCTTGGAGAATCCCATGGACAAAGGATCCTGGTGGGCTATAGTCCATAGGGTGGTTTATAAAGAGTCACAAAGGACTGAAGTGACTTAGCATGCACAGTATCACTGTATTATCTAGACTGCTTGATAGCTACTTTTTTCATTTTACTCACTGCAGGAATTTTAATTTTTGTGCACAAAATACACACATTTTTGTATATAAAAGCATTATTACCTTTTAATATCAAATACCAGGCAACATATTTCAGACTACTTTGGGGTTTAATTCAGAACTCAAATTTGCTGTACTGCTCCAAATTGCTTTCACCTGAATGATTTTAAACTCAAAGAAATATATTTTAAGTTTGGCATATTTCTCTATAGTTTTATAGATTTCTTTTTAATATTTCCCTAATTTTTTTATTATTTTTAATTGAAAACAAATACTATTAATTGAATGTCCACCAAGGACATCATTCAGCTCTATAAGCAAAGTTCAAAAATAAATGCATCCCATGAATATTAAAAATATAAGAAATAATTTCAATATCTTGTAGTCTTACCCTTAAATGAATTAAATGAGTACCATTTCATTGCTACTGCAGTTGCACAGGTGCTTCTCTGACAAAATTATTGTTAATTTCAGAGTTTCCCACATCAGAATTAAAGTAAATCACTTAATTTAACAACTCACCAGAAGCCATATAGTCTTTATAGATTGATTTACTGAATATTTCTTTAATTTAAATAAGAATTTGAAAAGTATTTAACAAAAATATTTACATTTAATTAAAATTGTTATAGCTTGTAATAAGAGTATTGTAACCTCTTCCAAAGTATATTTCAGTAAAGTCATCAAGAAAATTACATTGTTTTTTTTTCATTGAAAAATAGAGACACTCTCAAGGGTAAGCAATACTTGTAAACTAAACTTAGGGATCATGCTGTAAGTCTACCTGAGTGACTTTGGGGATTCACATCCCAGAGAATTTTGATTGGGGTGTTTTCCGTGAGCTACAAACAAGACAATTTAAAGAAAATCCTGTCAGTTCAGTTCAGTCACTCAGTCATGTCCGACTCTTTGCGACCCCATGAATCACAGCACGCCAGGCCTCCCTGTCCATCACCAACTCCTGGAGTTCACTGAGACTCACATCCATCGAGTCAGTGATGCCATCCAGCCATCTCATCCTCTGTCATCCCCTTCTCCTCCCGCCCTTAATCCCTCCCAGCATCAGAGTCTTTTCCAATGAGTCAACTCTTCACATGAAGTGGCCAAAGTACTGGAGTTTCAGCTTTAGCATCATTCCTTCCAAAGAAATCCCAGGGCTGATCTCCTTCTGAATGGACTGGTTGGATCTCCTCGCAGTCCAAGGTACTCTCAAGAGTCTTCTCCAACACCACAGTTCAAAAGCATCAATTCTTCAGTGCTCAGCCTTCTTCACAGTCCAACTCTCACATCCATACATGACCACTGGAAAAACCATAACCTTGACTAGACGGACCTTTGTTGGCAAAGTAATGTCTCTGCTTTTGAATATGCTATCTAGGTTGGTCATAACTTTCTTTCCAAGGAGTAAGAGTCTTTTAATTTCATGGCTGCAGTCACCATCTGCAGTGATTTTGGAGCCCCAAAAAATAAAGTCTGACACTGT
>NW_011478897.1:7115-14997 GCF_000754665.1 Bison bison bison | reverse complement strand
GTCTGACACTGTTTCCACTGTTTCCCCATCTATTTCCCATGAAGTGCTGGGACCGGATGCTATGATCTTCATTTTCTGAAAGTTGAGCTTTAAGCCAACTTTTTCACTCTCCTCTTTCACTTTCATCAAGAGGCTTTTTAGTTCCTCTTCACTTTCTGCCATAAGGATGGTGTCATCTGCATATCTGAAAATCCCGTACTCCTCATTTAAAGTATAATTTATTTTAAATCATTAAATCCTATAGGAAGCTTGAGCATGTTTATCTTTCTATCTTAGAAAAATAACACTAGCAATCAACCTGTTATATTTATTATGCAAGACATGAATTCCAAAATTCAGAAAGAGAATATCACAATTACTGTCCAAGCATAGTGTTGTTCCATTAGGCCAAGCATAGTGTTATGTTTATTTCAGTCTTTCTTCTAATTTTCCTTATTTGGACATCTACATTTTTGTAAAAAACACATTTAATATCACACTGAATAGAAATACAATATCATGGCATTTGCAGTTATTATTGTATCCCAATGTTTCCCTGTTTTATTAAAACTTGTTGAATATACATTTTTTGATAATGCAATTGATAGGTTTGCTGAACTATGTGGTATATTAATGGTCTATTTCATCATAATAAACTGCTGCAGATTCAGTGGCTTGAAAAATACTCATTTATTAATTCATAATTGTGTATGCCCGAAGTTAGGCACAACACACCTAGTCCTTCTTTTCAAGTTATCACAAGGCTGAAATAAAAGTGTGATCAAGTTTCTCATCTAGAAATTGGTTCTCTTCCAAGCTCATTCATGTTGTTGGAATAATGCAGTTCCTTGAAGTGGTAGGAATAAGGTCTTGTCTCCTTGAGATCTGTTTTGGGGTTATTCACAGTTCCTAGAATCCACTCCTAGGTATCTACTTTGTTTTCTCTGCTCAAGTCACTCTCACACTTCAAATCTCTCTTTCAACACCCTCTTATACATCTCTTTAAAGAGGGATTCAAGCATTTTTAACAAATCATCGGATTATATGAGACTTACCAATCAGAATAGTCTTCTTTTCTCATGATCAACTGATTTAAAACTAGTTATAGTTTAAAATTATTTGCCAGCAGCTCCCAGATTAATGTGTAATTGAATGGCTAGTTGAAGATTTATGTGCACCAAGTGGTGGGGAATCTTAAGGACTAGTTTAGGCTTCTACTTGTCACTAATAAAGTCAACATTTTTGTAATCTTTCTATTTATACCTCATTCTATTTAAAATAGCACCTACTTGCTTGAATGTTTTACTTAAGAGAAGAAACTTGATTCCATTATAAGAAGATAAAAAAGCAAACAGTTTTTAATCTCACAATAAATAGAAGGAGGAAAAGATGAGAATGGTGATCAAAAATAGAAAATGGACAGTGAAATGGAAATAAGGGATTGAGCAAAACTAAAATTCTGATGTTTAAAATGATACATATTGATTAAAAATAACAGATCATAACACAATTGTTACTCAGAAAAAAAAAATGGGACTTCATTACAAATGTTATCAATGTAGAAAAAATAATTAGGGAGTATTATGTATAATTTTCTTCCAAAAAATTTGACTACTTAGTTGAAGTGGAAAAATCATTTGAACCATACAAATAAACTTACCAAAGATGAAATACAAAATATGAATAGCCTCTATCTTCTTATGAAATTGAATTTTTAGTTAAAAATCTTCCCACAAAGAGAACTCCAGGCCCATACTATTAAATGGTCAATTCTGTCAAGCATTTAAGTAATAAATAGCACCCAAAAAAAACATGCATGGATATTTGCATAAACAGAGCAATAAGAGATATATGCAACACTTTTCTTCATCCATTAATATAGCCCATACTCAAACTGGAGGCATTGGGATTTGAATTCAGTCAGTCTGGCTGCAGAATTTGTGCTCTTAGTTAAAAAGTTATGTTATTTGATTGCAACTGGGCCATAAAGATTCTTAAATGATAAGCTTATGATCGTGGGTTTTATAGTCTCACAATTGGGAAGGTTTTAGTTGAAGAAAGGACTTGATTAGGATTTTACTCCAGGAGGATGATTCAGACAGGAAGGGGAGGAGGGGCTAGAGGAGGAAATAAGACTGGAAATGTTATTTAAACTTGATGCTGTTACTATCTTGCCTATACTTTGTGTGAAACATGTACTTAGGATTGTGTTTATTTGTATGTGACAGCTCTCTAATTCCCAAACCTCCATGTACATAAGAATATTCCAAGAGGCTTGTTTAAAATGAACATTCCTGGTTTTCTCTGCCAAATATCTGTGAGTTCAACTGATTTCCCAGGTGATTCTGACAGAGGTTCTAAGAAACCTCTATGATAGAAACCAAAGATTTCTGGATTTGATTTTCAGCTGCAAATATCTAGAAGCCAGCACTGTGCAAGTACAATGATAGAATTTTTTGGCCTGCTTCCTGACCTTCGGGAGCTCAGGATTTGGTTGAAGAGGCAAAGACAATTCAATCAGCAAAGTGCAAAACCTGAAAATTATTAATTAGTTTAGAATGTGTGAATCATAACTCTATAGTTTAAAAACTGATAGCTGACATGCGGGTTACTGGCAACCATCAGTATATATATATTTTTGTCCCCAGTAAAAAATGTATTTCTCAAGGAGGCAAAATTGTAAATAAAGGTACGAAGTTTATTTTTAGAGACATAGTACAACAAGTGGGAGGGCAGGCAGAGAAACTGTTTAGTTAAGATCGAAGCAAGGCAGAGAGGCAGACCAGGAAAGAAAGGGTGTGGGTGTCCCCTACAGTGTGGAGGAGCCACCACCAATATTTCTGATTGTTTTCTGAGTTTTGGGACATCCCTGGTGTTTCATGGGTTTCCCTAGTGGTTCAGAGGTAAAGAATCCATCTGACAGGCAGAGAACACATGTTTTATCCCTGGATCAGGAAGATCCTCTAGAGAAAGAAATGGCAATTGACTCCAGTATTCTTGCCTGGAGAATCACATGGATAGAGGAACTTGGCAGGCTATTGTCCATGAGGTTGTAAAAGAGATATGACTTAGTAATTAACCAACAACCATTAACAACAAAACCAAAGACTTAAAAAAAAAAGATCAAGATAACTAATGTACTGCATTATAGAAATACTGAATATAATATTAGAAAATAAAATATCACAGTATATGATAGGAAAATAAATAATGACTCGAGGGGGAGGGGAGGAACCAAAACAATTACCTGTATAGCAGCAAACAAGATATATAAGAATATTCCTTCAATCTGATAAAGATCGTCTACAAAATACCTCTAGCTAGCATTGTGTTAAATGTAAAAACAGAAAAGAAATCCTACATAAAGTAAAATAACTTGATTTTCTCCTAACTCTGTGTATAAAAACAACCAAAAAAAATAATGTCCTCCACCACTTTTATTCAACATCTTATTTTAAATTTTTGCTGAATAAGGAAAGAAAATCATAATTACTGGAAAGTAGAAAGTAAAACTGTCTTTATTTGCCAGCTAGATTCTGTATATAGAAAGTTCTAAGGAATCTGCAACCAAAATATGAAAAAATAATAACAGAATGCAGTGGTGGTGCATAAATGAGTATATATAAAAATATCAATTGCATCATTGTATTCTAATGGTGAGCAAATAGAAATGACTTTTTAAAGTATAATTTGCAAGACTTATTCATGCACGCATGTATGTGTGTGTGTTAGTCTCTTGATCATGTCCAACTCTTTGCAACCCCATGGGCTGTAGCCCACCAGGCTCCTCTGTCCATGGAATTCTCCAGTCAAGAATACTGTAGTGGGGTGCCATTGCCTTCTTCAGGGGATCTTCCCGACCCAGGGATCGAATGCAGGTCTCCTACAAACATAAGGATTATCAATAAACTGATGATAGCTAAACTGTAATCCCTGAATACCTTAATTACACCAAAGGCAAGCCATTTCTAGTATTCATTGTCAGCAGGCCATATTTTTCACAATGATAATCTATTTCTGACATTCTATACTCTAACAAGAAAGTGAAAGTGTTAATCACTTAGTCATGCCTGATTCTTTGGGACCCCATGGACTGTAGTCCACCAGGCTCCTCTATCCATGGAATTCTCCAGGCAAGACTGCTGGAATGGCTGACCATTCCCTTCTCCAAGGAGTCGTCCCAATGTAGGGATTGAACCCAGGTCTCCTGCATTGCAGATGGATTCTTTACCATTGGAGCCACCAGAGAAGCCCACACTCTTATCAGGAAGATGTTAATTTCTATTAAACACATGGATACTAGAAATATTTGTCACAGCCACCTAGGAAGTATGAACTTTTCAATTAAAACTCTAGGGGTTCATACATTCTTTGGATTCGTACATTCTTGGGGAGATGTAGGTTTAGATATATACATAGTATTACAGCCAAAGTATTTTAAAATTAACCACAGTAATTTCAATAGTTAATATGAAGATTACTTAAAGTTTCTTACAGCTAATAACAATTTTATTAAATTTGAGTTGAGAAAAGTCATCCATTCAGAATGGAATGAGTTTTGTATTTAACCAAATTATTTTTCTAGAACTGTAAATTGCAAGAATGATATATCTTCCCTTTTGCTTTAATATGTTGATTTGTGGTTATTAGTTTATGACTGTTAAACCACTTTTCAGTTTCTGGAATAAAACCCAGTGTGTTAATATTCTGTCTTGAATATTCATTATCTAACCTCATGAGAAAGATTGATCTATAAATTTATTTCTTATAATAGCTTTGTTTGAATTGATTGTTAAAAACTCAGTGAATATAATGCATTAATAAGTACCCTCTCAATCTATTCTCTAGAAAGATTTGTGCATGATTGACAATATTTCTTAAATGTTTCGAGAAATTCACCAACATAATAAACAGGGGCATAGGATTTCTTTGTTAGGAAGTTTTTGAAAACAAATTTCATTACTTTGGGTTTCCCCAGTGACTCAGTGGTAAAGAATCCACCTGCAATACAAAAGACGCAGGAGATGGGGGTTTGATCCTGGGTCAGGGATATCTCTTGGAGAAAAGCCTGGCCACCCACTCCAGTATTCTTGCCAGGAATATCCCATGGACAGAGAAGCCTGGCAGGCTAAAGTCCATGGGGTCACAAAGAGTCAGACATAACCAAGCACACACAGACATTCAATACTTTAATAGATAAGACTTTACCTAGATTTTCTATTTTTGTTGTATAAGATTGAATGCTATGTTTTTTCAAGGAAGGTGTTTATTTCACTAAGATTTGTAATCTCTTAATAATGATTCTTCACAACATATTCTTATCTCCATGCCTGTAGAATTTTACCTTTGCCCATTTTTTCCCCTAATCAGTAAAGAAAGAGATAAAGTTTGGATTACTTTTAATACAGTATGTCAGACTCAATATATAACATGCCTTTGTTGTCTCTCTCTTTTCCCTCAGAAACCGAATCAATCATAATAATGATAATGAGAAATAAATCAAATGGCAAAGTCACATCGGTAAAAACAATGATGGGATTTCCCTGGTGGTACAGGATTTAAGATTCTTTGCTTCCACTGCAGTGAGCATGGGCTTTATCCCTGGTTGGGAAGCTAAGATCTCACATGCTGTGTAGCATAGCCAAAAATAAAAATCAATAAATTAAAACAATGGTAAAATAAAAACCAGCTAACATGATCTTATCATCATGAAGGAGTATAGATGACTGAAGCAGAGAGGGCATGGCTACAGTCAAGCATGCTTTAACACGCAGAGCTAAAGAACAAGTGACATAAATTTTAGAGCCCCTAAGAGTCTCAGGGTTTAAAAGAATGAACCAAATAAATACTGAAGTCTGTATGAAAATGAAACAGTCAAGGATAAATAGGATCCACTTACAGGGAATAAAAGATGTCAGAAGTTGCTGTATTGGATAGTGAGACTTACTTCAAAGTTATCATAAAGAATATGTGGTAATGGCAGGTACTTCAAAGGAATATAAGAAAGACATTAAACCAAATGAGGCAGATTCATGATTAGGTCCAGTTATTCAAAAACATCTCTGTTAATCTATTATAATTTTTTCATACTTCATTATTGATAAAGAGCATTTCTTCTTCTTTGGATTATGAATGCAAACCTGAGACATGAATGAGTATATATGTCAGAAGAAGAGAAAATAGAGCAGTTCTTAACTTGGTCTTTATCACTGGGTAATCATTATATCGCCTTAGAAATACATTTAACTTTTTCTCAGTATTCAGTATCATCTTAAACACCTTTTATTAAACTATATTATACTGATATTCAAAAAGTTAGTGATGCATACAGAGACTAGCTATTAATTTCAGGATCTTCTTGCAATATTTTTATAATGCAAACTCAAAAGTCCTCATTTTACCTGGAGTAAAATAAAGTTTTGAGGAAAGCTAAAAGTTGCATTTTATAGAACTGAATCAAAAGTTAGTTATGAGAACCTGAGTGCAAATTTAACCCTAACCCTAACCTTAACCCTGACACTAAACAGAGTCATCATCTGTGTTTGCAGCAGTGTTACAAATCACAACATAAACTGTAGCATAAGGAGTGAGTCTCTAACAATATATATCTTTTCATCACTCTGATTTCCATAATGTATTATTTCTATATTAACTCAGAAATAATTGTAGCTCATCCTGACCATCAAAAAAAATGTAAAATGCAATGTACAATTTATTTGAAACATAATCATGTATTTATTTAAAATAAAGGTAAACAAGGATCAGAAATATATAAGAAAATTATTAGGCATAATATGAACATAAACATATTTATTTGAGTTATACACAGCTTGACTTTAATTCAAGTGGTTTTTCAGTCCTATTGGACTTCTGAATTATATTGAGAGAGAAAGCATTTCATGGTTATCAAACTCCTGACTGTCTCTTTCACACCTTTATCCCTAAGGCTATAGATAAGGGGGTTCAGCATAGGAATCATGACAGTAAAAAACACAGTGGCTACTCTGACGAGGAGCCATGAGCTTTTGGAGTTTGGTACACAATGAAGGAACAGAACAGTCCCTTGGAAAACGGTGATGGTGGTCAGGTGGGAGGCACAGGTGGAGAAGGCTTTTCAGAGTCTAGCAGCTGAAGGCATCTTGATGATTGTGACAACTGTGAAAACGTAGGAGGTGAAGATAATCAGGAGGCTACACACACCTCATTGAGTGTAGAAATGAAACACGTCAGTTGACTGAAATGGGTGTCAGAACAGGAAGCAGAGATGATGGCAGAATACTCACAGCCAAAGTGATGTATGACATAGAACAGCAGAAGGACAGCTCCAAAAGAGAACATGTGATTGTCAAGGAAAACATTCCACCCCACATGTAAGTCTCAGCAACCAGGAGGTTGCAGAGCTTAGAAGGCACAACAGCTGTGTAGAGCAGGGGTTACAAACAGCCACGAACCGGTCATAGGCCATCACTGCTAGCATGGACATGTCTGCAATCACAAATGCACAGCCAAAGAAAAACTGTGCCATGCATCCTTTGAAAGAGATAACTCTGTCTTCCAGTACCAAGATATCTAGGAGTTTGGGTGTAAATACACTGGAAGAACAAATATCCAAAAAGGATAAATGGCTAAGAAAAAAGTACATGGGTGTGTGGAGTTTGAGACTTGTCCTTATGATCACTATTATGCCAAGGTTCCCCACCAGAGTGACTGTGTAAATGGTCAAGAACACCAGGAAAAGGGGTGCCAGGAGGTGCGGGTATTCTGAGAAGCCCAAGAGGATGAACATGATCACAGAGCTCTGATTTCCTTCACTCAGAACCATGGATCTTGATTGAAAAGATAAAAATAAAGAAGAATTAAAATTGAGCAATGAAACACGAGAAGGTGGAGTGAAAGAAGCTCA
>NW_011478897.1:3784-5831 GCF_000754665.1 Bison bison bison | reverse complement strand
AGAGGCTATACTTCTTAAAATCATGAAAAATTACATTAGTATATTTTCCAATGAACCTAACCCAAATTATGGCTGATACAATGTGCTTTTTAGTCTTATATATCTCTACATATATTGATATGGAAACACACTTAACATTACACTGTACAAAACACACAACATTATACTATACATATTTTTGCATTTAGCCAGTTAGGCTTATTCATGCCCTGAGTATGAGTACCATCAGCTATGGGTTGGTAAGAGTGGATATTGATTAGGTGTCATGATCCTAGCTTGGACAGCAAGGAGATCCAACCAGTCCATCCTAAAGGAAATCAGTCCTGAATATTCATTGGAAGGACTGATGCTGAAGCTGAAGCTCCAATATTTTGGCTAACTGATGCAAAGAACTGACTCATTGGAAAAGAGCCTGAAGTAGGGAAAGATTGAAGGCAGGAGGAGAAGGGGCCTACAGAGGATGAGGTGGTTGAATGGCATCACTGACTCGGTGGACATGAGTTTGAGTAAGCTCCGGAAGTTGGTGATGGACAGAGAAGTCTGGCATTCTGCAGCCCATGGGGTCACAAAGAGGCAGACATGACTGAGCAACTGAACTGACTGACTGATTTATGATACTGCTGATCAGTTCAGTTCAGTCGCTCAGTCATGTCCGACTCTTTGTGACCCCATGAATTGCAGCACGCCAGGCCTCCTGTATAAAAGGAGAAAGTCCTTGGGAAAATGGCGAAGGGCCAGAAGTACGCGGCTTTGCACTACGGATAGAAAGACATCTCCTGCCTTTGGTTATGCTCAGTGCCAAGAGTTAATAATAAATAGGGATGTTACTTATGAGAGCAGGTTGTGGGAGAAGCCCATGAGTCATTTAGAGCGCACTGTCCTTGAAATGTTTCTACTGATTATGTGTTAACTCCGTATGCACTCTGCTGGCCACATACTTTGAGCTCTTTGTTCCTGCTTCTATAAAAAAGCTTGACTGCAGAAATAAACTTGTCAGTCCTTGCAAGAGACTGTCCAAGTGTCCTTCTTTCAGGTTCATCGCTTCCAAGTCCCAGGGAGAAAAACCCCAACAAGTGGCGCCATGAAAAGGGACTTGAGAGAAAGGCTGAACAAAGCGATGAGCCCCTGCAGAAAGAGGTAAGCAGGATGGGACAACATAGGAGTAAAATTCCTTTCATTTCTATAATGCATCATTTTTTGAAACAAAATGGTGTTAATGTTTCAAGAGATCAGTTGAATGACTGCTATCATATACTAGTGGAACATAATCCATGGTTCCTGGAGGAGGGGACTCTTGATCTTGATGTATGGAAAAGGGTTAAGAATAATGTTTTGCGAGCATATCAGCAGGGAGTTCACATTCCGCCTCAATGGTGGGTTACCTGGTCACTCATACGGGCTGTCACAGAACAAATTGAAGGGCATAATGTTGATTTGGAGGTAGAGACTTTTCAGTCTTTGCATGAATACGAGCTTGATGAACAAGACATGCAAGGTGCTTTGAAATGCAAGAATGTCATGCTCAATCAAACACAAACCCTGGAAAAACAACTTGAGAATGTATCTATTAAGGATGTGCCAAAACCAAAACTGCTTAAGGTGGAAGTCATTTCACTCAGTGGACAGCCCAAATCTGAGGCTTTTCCTTCTGCTCCATCTGTAACTGCAGTTGCTAATCTTGCTCGTACTAACCACTTCACTCCTCCTCGGGAGATGCCTGCTTGTGCTTTCGCTTTCCCAATACAATTTGATCAACCCGTCCAGGGTCAAAATTCTTGGGATGGTATAGATTTTAGCATGTTGTCTAGCTTTAAGAAAGCATGTACTCTGTATGGACCTACTTCTCCTTACTGTATAGAATTTCTCAGAGGATGGGCTGACCATTGGATGCCATATGATTTTTTTTTCAAGTAGCAAAGATGGTTTTAAATCCTCAACAATTACTGCAGTGGCAAATGTGGGTTGGTGATGAGGCCCAACAGCTGATGATTGACCAGCAATCTCGTGGTAACCCTGCCAATTTAACCTATGATATACTGACTGGAAC
>NW_011478897.1:0-405 GCF_000754665.1 Bison bison bison | reverse complement strand
TTTCGTTCATTTTTATCAGAATGGAACGTCACACACATTACAGGAATACCCTATAATCCTCAGGGGCAAGCCATTATCGAAAGAGCCCACCACACCCTAAAAACTCATTTACTAAAACAGAAAGGGGGAATATGGAAGAGGAGATACACTTCTTATCCTATGAACCCTCAATTACTATTATCTTTAACTCTTTATTCCCTGAATTTTTTAAATTTAACAAAAAATAATTCTGACACTTGTGCAGATAGACATTTTGCAGAAGACAAAAACAGCAAATTAGAAATCAATACACCAATATAGTATAAGCAATTTAATCAGTGGCTGCCAGGAATCTTACGACTCCTAGGCAAGGGTTATGGTCTTGTCATTGCAGATGGAGAGGAAATCAGGGTTCCCCTTCGCCAT
>NW_011478896.1:14983-15777 GCF_000754665.1 Bison bison bison | reverse complement strand
ATTCACTGATTAGCTCTAAATATTTTTTGATATTATTTTAGGGTTTTATATGTATAGTATCATGTCTTCTGCAAAGAGTGAGAGTTCTACTTCTTTTTTTCCAAACTAGATGCCTTTTATTTCTTTATATTGTCATATTACTCTGCCTAGGACTTCCAAAACTTTGTTGAATTATAGTGACAAGAGTGAGCACCCTTGTCTTGTTCTTGATCTTAGATGAGGTATTTTCAGTTTTCCACTGTTGAAAATAATGTTTGCTGTGGGTTTATCACATATGAACTTTATTATGTTGAATTAGGTTCCTTCTATGCCCACTTTCTGGAGAGTTTTTGTCATAAATGGATACTGAATTTTGTCAAAGGCTTTTTCTCTATCGATTGAGATGATCATATGATTTTTATCTTTTAATTTGTAAATATGATTATCACAATTATTGATTTGTATATATTGAGGAATTCCTGTATCCCTTGGATAAACTTGACGATCATAGTGTATGATTCTTTTAAATGTGTTTTTGGATTCTGTTCATTAGAATTTTGTTGAGGATATTTGCACCTATGATCATCAGTGATATAAACCTGTAATTTTATTTTTTTGTGGCATGTTTTTCTAGTTTTGGTACCAGGGCGATGATGGGATTGTAGAATGAGTTTGGAAGTGTTCCTTCTTCTGCAACTTTTTGTAAGAGCTTGAGAAAGATAGGCTTAACTCTCCTTTAAATGTTTAATATATTTCACCTTTGAAGCCATCTGGCCCTGAGCTTTTGTTATTGGGGGATTTTTTAAAATCACAGT
>NW_011478896.1:10972-12056 GCF_000754665.1 Bison bison bison | reverse complement strand
AGGACATGGAAGCAACCTAGATGTCCATCAACAGGTGAATGGATAAAGAAGCTATGGACATATATACAATGGAATATTACTCAAGCATAAAAAATAATGCATTTGAATCAGTTCTAAGAGGTGGATGAACCTAGAGCTTATTATGCAGAGGTACTTAATTTAAAAAGAGAAAAACAGGTGTTGTCTAATGTTGTGACATCCATGCTATATATTAATCCAGAAAGATTGTGCTGATGAACCTATTTGAAGGGAAACATCGGAGATGCAGATATAGGGAATACATTTATGGACATGGGCTGAGGGGAGGAAGGAGAGTGTGGGACGAATGGAGAGAGTAGCATGGAAACATATACACTACAATATATTAATTAGAGAGACCATGGGAATTTGCTGTACGACTCAGGAAACACAAACCAATGCTCTGTAACAATTTAGATGGGTGGAAATGGGTAGGAGGTGGAAGGAAATCTCAAGAGAGAGTGGACAAATGTATACTTATGGCTGATTCATGTTGATGTATGGTAGAAATCAACACAGTATTATAAAGCCAGTATCCATCAATTAAAATAAATAAATTAAAAAATGTTTAACATGTGGTAGTAAAAGTTTCAGAAGTATTAATTAAAAAATTACAGCAATGAAGAAAATTCTCGAACAAGAAAAAAAATCTTCAAAACAGTAGGAAAATCTTAGGATTTTTTTTTTTTGGAGGTTAGTTACTTTACAATATTGTATTGGTTTTGCCATACATCAACATGAATCCGCCACAGGTATACACGTGTTCCCCATCCTCAACCCTCCTCCCTCCTCCCTCCCCGTACTATCCCTCTGGGTCGTCCCAGTGCACAAGCCCCGTGCATCCAGTATCATGCATCGAACCTGGACTGGCGATTTGTTTCGTATATGATATTATACATGTTTCAATGTCATTCTCCCTAATCATCCCACACTCTCCCTTTCCCACAGAGTCCAAAAGACTGTTTTATACATCTGTGTCTCTTTTGCTGTCTCACTTACAGGGTTGTCGTTACCATCTTTCTAAATTCCATGTATATGCGTTAGTATACTGTATTGGTGTTTTTCT
>NW_011478896.1:9560-10872 GCF_000754665.1 Bison bison bison | reverse complement strand
TTTCTGGCTTACTTCACTCTGTATAATAGGTTCCAGTTTCATCCACCTCATTAGAACTGATTCAAATGTATTCTTTTTAATGGCTGAGTAATACCGTCCCCCAATACTCTCCCTTTTGTGATGAAGATTGTGGTCTTGATAAGCAGTTGGTCAGTTTCTAGTTCCCCACCTCAAAAGAGAGGTCTAATTTGCAAATTACAGTGTACAACTCTTCTACCCTGCCTGGGAGCTAACTGAAGGACTAACCTTTTGGTTTCTATCTTGCAAAACTGAAACATGGGTGAGAACCGGCAGACACTGCTTTTAAAAGCTGTAATGGTATTACAAATCCACTGACATTTGTGGCAAAGAGTTACAAGTGGAGACGTACAATAGAATACCAAAGGCCTAGAGGAGAAACTGAGATGAGCCTAAAAATTTAAGACATTCAAAAGCAACGATGTATATGTGAAACTTTAGAAAGTATGTGCAGGTCCAGAGAAGACACATGCTCAGATAAGACATGAAAAGACCTTAACCTTCTACCTCGGACTGATCCCTGAACCCCTGAGTTCAGAGAAAGTTTAGTTATTTGCTGAAGGGATGACTCAGAACAGAGTCAGTCTGCAAAAACTGGGATATATCAGTGTTTTCTTTTCTTTTCTTTTTTTTTGGTGTTTTGTTTTGTTTTAGCTTGTTTGCGCTTTTACCTTGCAAGTAAATCTCTGCCAAAACACCAGTTTAACATGCAAACAGGCCAATGAAAAACTGGGCAAAAGAACTTAACAGACATTTCTCCAAAGAAGACATACAGATGGCTAATAAGCACATTGAAAAGATGCTCAACATCACTCATTTTTAGAGAAATGCAAATCAATCTCACACCTGTCAGAATGGCCATCATCAAAAACTCTACAAACAATAAATATTAGAGGATGTGAACAAAAGGGAACCCTCTTACAATGTTGGTGAGAATGCAAACTAGCACAGACACTATGGAGAACAGTGTGGAGATTCCTTAAAAACCTGGGAATAAAACTGTCGTATGACCCAACAATCCCACTACTGGGCATACACCCCTAGAAAACCACATGTACCCCAATATTCACTGCAGCAGTATTTACAATATCTAGGACATTAAAGCAACCTAGATGTTCATCAGCAGATGAATGGATAATGAAGTTGTGGTACATATAAAGAATGGAATATTACTTAGCTATAAAATGGAGCACACTTGAATCAGTTCTAATGAGGTGGATGAACCTGTGTACTAATATACACAGTAAAGTAAGTCAGAAAGAGAAGACAAATACTGTATATTAATGCATATATG
>NW_011478896.1:4513-8015 GCF_000754665.1 Bison bison bison | reverse complement strand
TGTTACAACATGGAAGAAACTTGAAGATATGATAATTAAGTAAGCCAATCAGAAAAGAACAACTATTGCATGATTCCACTTACGTCAGGTAACTTCAAGTAGTCAAATTCAGAGACAGAAAGTAGGATGGTGGCTCCCAGGGACTGGATGGGGAGAAATGGCAGTTACTATCTAATAGGTACAGAATTTTGCATTGAGAATGTGAAAAGTTTCTAGAGATGGATGGTGGTGATGGTTGCATAATAATTTGAATGTACTTAATGCCATGGGACTCTACACTTAAAACGTTAAAAATGATAAATTTTTGTAATTTATATTTTGTCACATTTTTTTAAAAGGGAGAGACTCAAATATTCCTAGATAGACAATATCTGAGTGATTTTATTACCACTAGGATGACCCTACAAAAATGGCTAATGATGTTCCTTTAGGGTGAAATAAAAGGATGGTAGAGCGAGTTTGATCCCTAGGTTGGGAAGATCCCCTGGAGGAGGGAATGGCTACCCACTCCAATTTTCTTGCCTGGACAATTCCATGGACAGAGGAGCCTGCAGGCTAAAGTCCATGTGATCACAAAGAGTCAGACACAACTGAGTAGCTAACATTTTCACTTCTCACAGAACAACTTAAGGCCATATGAAGATATAAAATTCTCTTGTACAGTATAATTACTCTTTACTTATAACTTCACTTTTATTTTTTCTACAGTATTTAAAGGACAAATGCTTACAAACAATTATAAGTCTATATTATTGGCCACATATTGCGTACAAATGCAATTCATGACACCAATAACTTAAAAAGGGATGGGACTATGTGGGAATAGAAGGTTTGTATGGAAATAAAATTATATTGATATCAAATTAGATACTTACAACTTTAGTATGTGGTATCCAATCCCCATGGTAACCACAAAGAAGATATCTATAGAATATACACACAAGGAAATGAGAAGGGAATCAAACATGTCACTACAAAAAAACCAACTGAACACAAACAAAAGCAATAATGGATGACATGAGAGACAAAAAGCTATGAGATATATGAAAAGATAGCAAAATGAGAGAGGAAAATCTTCCTTTATCAGTAATTGCTTTAAACATAAATGGTTTAAAATTTCTCCATTCAGAAGGAATAAACTAGCAGAACTGATTTAAAGAAAAAACATGATCCAATTATATGTTATATACAAGAGTCGCATTTTATATGTAACAATAAAATGGTTGAATGTGAGAGGATGGGAGAAGATATTCCACATAAACAATAACAATAAAAAATAATTGGCTATACTAATATCAAACTTTAAGTAAAACAACCTGCTACGAGACAAAGAAGGACATTGTATATCAATACCTCCATCAATTCATCAATAAGATATAGCAATTGTAAATATATCTATACACACACACACACACCACTTTATGCACTACAAAATATATGAAGCAAACATTGACAATATTGAAGGGAGAAATAGTTCAACAATACTACTGCTAGTTGCTCAGTTGTGTCCTACTCTTTGCAACCCCATGGACTATAGCTGGCCAGGCTTGTCTGTCCACGGATTTCTCCAGGCAAGAATACGGCAGTGGGTAGCCATTCCCTTCTTCAGGGGATCTTCCTGATCCGAGAAACAAACCCAAGTCTCCCACATTGCAGGCATATTCTTAACCATCTGAGCCACAAGGAAAGGCAATGTAGAAGGAGATATCAATACATCACTTTCAGTAATGGATAGAAAATCAGAAGTTCATTAAGAAAATGGTGAACTTGAACAACAACATAAACTAATCAAACCTAAAACACATTCAGACACTCCACCACAAAAAGTATCTTTCTATAATACATATGGAACATTCTTCAGGATAGGCAACATGTTGGGCTACAAAATGACTTAATCAACTGGAAAAGATTGCAAGTATACAATGTATCTTATCTGATCATAATGGATTGAAGCAAAAATCAACAGTAGAAAGAAAAATAGAAAATTAACAACTATTTGGAAATTAATTCATGAATTATTAAACAAAAGATAAGCTAAAGGAAAAAATAAAATAGAAATTAGAAAACACCGTGAAACAAATAAAAATGAAGCTGCAGCATACCTAAAGTTATGGCTTCAGAAAAGTAGTGCTGGGGGGAAATTTATAGTTGAAAGTACACACATTAAAAATATAAACTTACTATATGATCCTGCAATCACATTCCTTGGAATATATCCAGAGAAAACCATAATTTGAAAAGATACATACACCTCAATATTTATTGAATCACTATTTTAAATAACCAAGGCATGTAAGCAACATAAATGTCCATTAACAAGGTAATGGATATATGGTACATATATATAGTGGAATATTACTCAGGTACAAAATGGAACAAAATTGTGCCATTTTCAGTGACATGGATGGACATAGAGTCTATCATAAACAGTGAAGTAAATCAGAAAGAGAAAAACAAATACTGTATATTTAAACATATATGTGGAATCTATAAAAATGGTTTAGATGATCTTATTTGCAAAGCAGAAATAGACATAGAGAATAAATGTATGGATACCATACTAAGGGAAAAAAGAAAGGTGGGATGTATTGGGAGATTGAGATTGATATACATACATACATATATATACTACTGATACTATTTTATGCTATGTATAAAATAAATAATGAGAACCTACTGTACAGCGAAAGTCTACTCAATGCTCTGTGATGGTCTAAATGGGAAAGAAATCCAAAAAAGAGAGCACATAGGTAAACATATAGCTTATTCACTTTGCTGTACAGCAGAAAATAACACAGTAATTAAAGTAACTATAATCTAATAAAATTAGCTAATAATGAATTAAACAAAGCAATCAAGATGATGCTGATCAGACCACTGCATGACTAATTTCAAGATGACAATCAGAGCTGAGTGTGCTATTTCTACATATAGTCCCTTCCCTTTCTCTAAAAATGTTATTGCCCACTAATGGTCACTGGAGGAGTCAGCCTTTGGACAGGAGTCTGTCCTCACACACAGTGCCACCCAACTCAGTTGTTGCCATCCAGAATAGAGCAAACCGTTCTTTCAAAAAATAAAGCAAAAATAAAATAAAATAATAGGTATATGTCATCTTCTAAATCTACAGAATGTACAAAACCAAGAGTGAACCCTAAGCTAAACTAAGAGTTTTTGTGATTCTGATGTGTCAATATAAGTTAATCATCAATTTAAAAATGTACAATTCTGGTGAGTACTGTTGATAATAGAGAAGTGTATGCATGTGCTGGACCAGGGGTATGTGGTAAATCTTCACAATAATCTTACAATACTTTCAATAGGTTTACAATTGTAAACCTGTAACTGCTCTAAAAAATAGTCTTTAATAAAATTTAAAAAATGTAAATAGACCTCAAATCAATACCTAACTTTGAATATTAAGAAATGTGATAAAGAAGAACAACTAAAGCTAAAGCTAGCGAGGAAGGAAACAATATAGATTAGAGTAGGGGGGAAGAAA
>NW_011478896.1:0-594 GCF_000754665.1 Bison bison bison | reverse complement strand
CTCAGATCATGAACCCCTTATTGTCAAATTCAGACTTAAATTGAAGAAAGTAGGGAAAACCACTAGACCTTTCAAGTATGACCTAAATAAAATCCCTTATGATTATACAGTAGAAGTGAGAAATAGATTCAAATGATTAGATCTGATAGACAAAGTGCCTGAAGAATTATGGACAGAGGTTTGTGACATTGTACAGGAGACAGGGATCAAGACCACCACCAAGAAAAAGAAACACAAAAAAGCAAAGTAGCTGTCTGAGGAGGTTTTATAAATAGCTGTGAAAAGAAGAGAAGCAAAAATCAAAGGAGAAAAAGAAAGATACACTCTTGTGAATGCAGTGTTCCAAAGAATAGCAAGGGGAGATGAGAAAGCCTTCCTCAGTGATCATTGCAAAGAAATAGAGGAAAAGAATAGAATGGGAAAGATTAGAGATCTCTTCATGAAAATTAGAGATATCAAGGGATTTCATGCAAAGATGGGCACAATAAAGAAGAGAAATGGTGTGGATCTAACAGAGTAGCAGAAGATATTAAGAAGCGGTGGCAAGAATACACAAAAGAACTACACAAAAAAGATTTTCACAACTCAGATAAT
>NW_011478895.1:13843-15131 GCF_000754665.1 Bison bison bison | reverse complement strand
TCCAGTATTCTTGCTTGAGAAATCCCATGGACAGAAGAGTCTGGAGGGCTACAGTCCATGGGGCAACAAAAATTTGAACATGACAGTGACTTTCATTTCAATACAAAATTAAAAAAAAAATTAAAAAAGAAATTTCCAGGGTTACTATGGAGTTATCAGCATATATGTAACTTCAAATTAGCACATTTGTAATGTTCCCTTTATAGTCTGTCTACAAGGAGGTTAATTTGGAATTTTCTATTAAACATCTGACTCCCCACATCTCACATGTGTGAACTAAATTATATGAGTTCATTTGGGCAGTATATTCTTAAAGATTCAGGATTCTTTTAGTTCATTTTGGATCAATTTCATATTTCCAATCCAGATATAATGCATATGCCTGCATTTAACAGCAGGTGTAAAACAAAGAATGACAGCATAATGATTATAAAGATGAAGAAAAATAATTTGAATTATTTCAATACTGTCATTCTAAGTGATCAACTTCAGGTTGTATTTTTGTTTAAATGTTTTGACAGTGGAACAACCGAAACCTGCCTAAATAGATACTGAAGATAAAATGAGATGCAAAATATTGCACTTTCTGGATTTTATTGTGTGAAATGTGATTTTTATGAATTGTTGCCAAATTTATCTTTTAAGACTTCTTTCAACTATCTGTATATCTGTTGAAAATTTTGAAAATTAAAATTAATTTAAAAGTTCTCTAATAATGAAGAGACAGAACAAAAGCAAAAACAACAGTCAATTGTGGATGTCATTAGTGATGGAAGCAAGGTCCAATGCTATAAAGAGCAATATTGCATAGGAACCTGGAATGTTAGGTCCATAAACCAAGGCAAATTGGGAGTGGTCAAACAGGAGATGGCAAGAGTGAACACTGACATTTTAGGAATCTGCAAAATAAAATGAACTGGAATGCATGGATTTAACTCAGATGACCGTTATATCTACTACTGTGGATAAGACTCCCTGAGAAGAAGTGGAATAGCCATGATAGTAAACAAAAGAGCCTGAAATGCAGTATTCGGATGCGAACTCAAAAATGACAGAATGATCTGTTTGTTAACCAGGCAAACGATTCAGTATCACAGTAATCCAAATCTATGCCCCGAGCAGTAATGCTGAAGAAGCTGAAGCTGAACAGTTCTATGAAGACCTACAAGATATTCTAGAACTAATACACAAAAAAGATGTCCTTTTCATTATAGGGGAATGGAATGCAAAAGTAGGAAGTCAACAAACACCTGGAGTAACAGGCAAATTTGGCCTTGGAATACGGAAT
>NW_011478895.1:10136-10989 GCF_000754665.1 Bison bison bison | reverse complement strand
TCTTAGCGACCCCATGGACTGCAGCCCACCAGGTTCCTCGGTCCATGGGATTTCCCAGGCAAGAGTACTGGAGTGGGGTGCCATTGCCTTCTCCAAGAGTGTGTGTATCTTTTCTAATTAAAGTTTTCTTTTCTTTTCTTTTCTTTTTTTTTTTAGTATATGCCCTGGAATGGGATTGCTGGATCATATGGTAGCTCTATTTTCAGTTTCTTAAGGAACCTCCACACTGTTCTCCACAGTGGCAAAACCAACTTACATTCCCACCAACAATGTACAAGCGTTCATGTTTCTCCACATCCTCTCCAGTATTTATTGTTTGTAGACGTTTTGATGATGGTTATTCTGACCAATGTGAGGTGGTACCTCATTGTAATTTTTATTTGTATTTCTCTAATAATTAGCAATATTGAGCAACTTTTCATGTGCCTGTTAGCTCTGTTTATGTCTTCTTTGGAGAAATGTCTATTTAGGTCTTCCGCCCATTTTTGGATTAGGGTGTTTTTTTCTTTGATACCAAGCTATATAAGCCACTTGTATATTTTGGAAATTAATCCCCTGTCAGTCTCATTGTTTGCAAATATTTTCTCCCATTCCATTGGTAGACTTCATTTTGTTTATACCCTTTGCTTCTGCACAAAACGTTTTAAGTTTAATTACATCCCATTTGTTTATTTTTCTTTGTTTCTATTACTCTAGGAGGTTGATCCAAATAAATATTGCTGCAATTTTCTGTTTTCTGTGTACACATTTTGAAGTTCCTTTGCCTAATTTATCTCTACATCTTTAATTATTTTTAAGTTACAGTAAATGTAGTTTTTCTTAATTTTGTGTTTGAATTGTGTATTCCTAGTGT
>NW_011478895.1:8634-10036 GCF_000754665.1 Bison bison bison | reverse complement strand
TTGATAACCTGTATATCAATAAACTTCCTAGGCAATTGTGATACACACTCCAGTTAGACAATCATAGATACTGCCTAGTATAGTGCTCAGCATGGAATAGCTTCCCTAAATACTTTTCAAACTGAGATATAATTATAATATCATATATTTCACCCATTTAAAGTGTAAAATTCAGTGGATTTTAATATATTCACAAGTGTTACCACTATCTAACTTGAGAACATTTTTATCATTCCCCCAAAGAAACACCATACTCATTAACAGTCACTCTCCATTCTTCTTTTCCCTAGCCCCTGGCAACCACCAATCTACTTTCTGTCTCTATGGAATTGCTTATTCTTGACATTTCATATAATTGAAAACATATAATAAGTGACCTCTTGTGTCTGGCTATGTACACTTAGTTTTAAACATGAATCTTCATTGTACCATGTACTAGTACTTTATACTCACTTGCCTCAGCACCATTTGTTTAAATACTATCCCTATCAAATTATTTTGGCATCCTAGTTGAAAATCATTTGACCAAAAATACATCATATTATTTCTGGGCTCTCAATTCTATTCCATTAATCTATATATTTATTATTATGCCAGTACCACACTGCATACATTACTGTGGCTTTGTAGCAAGTTTTGAAACCAAAAAGCATGAGTCTTCCAATTGTATTCCTATTTTTCAAGATTGTTTTGGCTATTCTGAGTCCCTTACATTTCATATACATGTATTTTTTTCCCATTTAGGTAGGTCTTTAATTGACTTCAACAATATTTGCATTTTTTTCTTAAAGTATAGTTGATTTATAATGTTTCAGATGTGCAGTAAAGTATTTTAGATATATATATGTGTGTGTGTATCTATATTATTTTTCAGATATTTTTAAATTGTAGACTATTACAAGACATTGAATAGTCTTCCCTATTCTATTCAACAAGTTCTTGTTTATCTATTTTATTTATAGTAGTGTGTATATGTTAAACTCAAATTTCCAATTTATCACCCCCCTTTACCCTTTGGTAACCATAATTTTGTTTTCTATGTCTGTGAGTCTTTCTGTTTTGTAAATATGTTCATTTGTATAATTTTTAAGATTCCACATATAAGTGATATATGTTATTATTCTTTGACTTCACTTAATATGATAATCTCTAGATTCATCCATGTTGCTTCAAATTGCATTATTTCATTCTTCATTATGCCTGAGTAATATTACATTCCTATTTACCACATCTTTTTCCATTCATTTGTTGATGGACATTTAGGTTGCTTCCATTCCTTTCTATTGTAAATAATACTGCTATGAACATTAGAGTGTGTGTGCTGCTGCTAAGTTGCTTCAATCATGTCCGACTCTGTGGGACCCCATAGACAGCAGCCCACCAGGCTCCCCCATCCCTGGGA
>NW_011478895.1:5880-6947 GCF_000754665.1 Bison bison bison | reverse complement strand
TCCAGAGTGGCTGTACTGGTTTGCATTCCCACCAAAAGTGTAAAAGGGTTCCCTTTTCTCCACATCCTCTCCAGCATTTATTATTTGTAGACTTTTTGATAGCAGCCATTCTGACCAGTGTGAGATTGCACCTCATTGTGGTTTTGATTTGCATTTCTCTGATAATGAGTGATGTTGATCATCTTTTCATGTGTTTGTCAGCTATCTGTATGTCTTCTTTGGCAAAATGCATTGACAAGCTTAGAATACTTGATTGGTTATTTTTCTAATATTTTGGATATATCATCTCATTTTCTCCTGACTTGAAACATTTGTCATAAAATCTACTGATAGTCTTATAGGTGTTCCTTTGTATGTACTTATTTCTTTCCTCTTGTTGCTTTCAAATTATTTCTTTATCTTTGAATCCTAAATTTTAATTATAAAGTGTTCAGTGTAACCTTATTCAGGTTCAATCTATTTGGCATCCTTTTGGCTTCATGGATTGAATGTCTTCTTCAGGTTTGGGAAAGTTTTGGCTACTATTTCTTCAAATACACTTTCCATCCTGTTCTCTTTTCCTTCTCCTTTTGGAATTCACATAATGTGGATATTGTATCTTTTGTCTCCCATAAGTCCATAGGTACCAGGGTCTAGCCCCGGTTGGATCCAGGTATTCCCTCGGGAGGACGGCGTCTGCAACTGAGAGAAATAGAGAAAGAGATAAGGAAAGAATTTTGAAGTTAAGAAAATAGAGGAGAGAAAAGAGGCTGATATTCCTTGGTTTATGCAGAAAGCCAATAAAGCCCCAGCACGGGACTTGCTCTGTTCATGTAGGCAGCAGGCACCCTCTCGAATAGCTGAAGGTGCCCCACCTTAGGTACCTTCTCGAGTGGGTCTTAGAAGCCCAGGCAGGAAAGTGAAAGCAGAGGGCCCCTGCACTCCAGAGAATCAGCCTGAAAAGGAAAAGGAAAGAGAAAGAACGACATGGGGAGACCAAGCTTCGGTGAGCAAAGGCCCATAGCTTTATTTCAAAAGGGAGCTTATATACCTTAAGTTGTGCATAGAGGATAATAGGGGGTGTAAAA
>NW_011478895.1:4052-5780 GCF_000754665.1 Bison bison bison | reverse complement strand
CCATGGGATTCTCCAGGCAAGAATACTGGAGTGGGTTGCCAAGCCCTCCTCCAGGGCATCTTCCCAACCCAGGGATTGAATCCAAGTCTCCTGCATTGCAGGCAGATTCTTTACCGTCTGAGCCACCAGGAAAGCCCAATAATATGGTATATTACATTAGCTGATTTTCATAGTTGGAACCAACCATGAAATCCAGGAATAAGTCCCACAGAATTATAATATATAATCTTTTTATATTGCTGCTGTATTTGATGTGTTAGTGTTTTGTTGATAATTTGTGTCTACATTCAAAAGGAATTGGTCTGTAGTTTTACTTTTTGATGGTTTTGATATCAGAATAATACTGTCCTTATAGAATGAATTGAGCAGCATTCTCTTTTCTTCTATTTTTTGGAAGAATGTGTGAAAACTTGGTATTAATGATCCTGTTATTGATTTCTGGTATCATACCATTATGGTCAGGGAAGACATTTGGTATGATTCCAATTTTCATGAATTTGCTAATAATTGTTTTGTAGCTTAACATGTTGTTTATGCTAGAAAATATTCCATACGAACTTCAGAAGAATGTGTATGCTGCTGTTGTCTGGTGGATTGTTCTATGTATATCTGCAAATATTTTTTGGTCTATAGTGTTTTTCAAATTTGCTGTCTCTTTATTGATTCTCTGTCTGGATGATCTATCCATTGTTAAGAATGGGGTATTAAAGTTCCTAACTATCACTGTATTAGTGTTTATTTATTCTTTTGACTCTGTTAGCTTCTGCATTGTATATGTAGGTGCTTGATTTGGTGCATAAACATTTACAATTGTTATATCTTCTTGATGTATTGTTCCTTTACCATTATATGACTTTCTTTGTCCCTTTTTACAATTTTTATAGTATATTATGTCTGATATAAGAGTAGATACCTCCCCTTTATTTTTGGTTAACATTTGCTTGAAGTATCTTTTTCCATCCCGTAACTCTTAGTCTATCTGTGTTTTTTAAAATTAGTGTATTTATTATAATTGGAGGCTAATTACTTTACAATATTGTAGTGGTTTTTGCCATACATTAACTTGAATCAGCCACAGGTGTATGTATCTCCCATCTCGAAATCCCTGCCTGCTTCCCTCCCCATTCCATCCCTTTGGGTGGTCCCAGTGCACTGACTTTGAATGCCCTGTTTCATGCTTCAAACTTGGACTGGTCATCTATTTCACATATGGTAGCATATATATTTCAATGCTATTCTCTCAAATCATTCCACCCTCACCTTCTCCCACAGAGTCCAAAAGTCTGTTTTCTATATCTGTGTCTCTTTTACTAGCTCGCATATAGGGTCGCCATTACCATCTTTCTAAATTCCATATATATGTGTTAATATACTGTATTGGTGTTTTTATGACTTACTTCACTCTTCATATACCTCATTAGAACTGATTCAAATGCATTCTTTTAATAGCTGAGTAATATTCTATTGTGTATATATACCACAACTTTCTTATTCATTCATCTGCCAATGGACATCTAGGTTACTTCCATGTCCCAGCCACTATAAACAGTGCTGTGATGAACATTGGGGTACACGTGTCTCTTTCAATTCTGGTTTCCTCAGTATGTATGCCCAGCAATGGGATTGCTGGGTCATATGACAGTTCTATTTCCAGTTTTTTAAGGAATATCCACACTGTTCTCCAGAGTGGCTGTACTGGTTTGCATTCCCACCAAAAGTGTAAAAGGG
>NW_011478895.1:1511-1844 GCF_000754665.1 Bison bison bison | reverse complement strand
TTGTCCTGCGTCTCTTGAGTTAATTTGCGCAGATGTCTTTTGATAATGTCATTAGCTTTTTCAACTTTTCCGGAGGATTGGGGTCTCCAGGAACAGTGTAAGTGATATTCTATTCCTAGAGCTTTAGATACCCCCTGAGTTACAGCAGCTTTAAAGGCGGAGCCATTGTCACTCTGAAGGCTCCATGGCAGCCCAAACCTGGGGATAATTTCATGAATTAAAATCTTTATAATCTCCTTAGCCTGTTCACTACGACAGGGAAAAGCCTCAATCCATCCAGTAAAGGTATCTACCCAAACTTGTAAGCAAGAATATCCATTAGCTTTTGGCATA
>NW_011478895.1:730-1411 GCF_000754665.1 Bison bison bison | reverse complement strand
GTTCCACAGGACCTGTCCAGATCAAAGGCGTCTGTAGTGAAGGGGTTTCGTAAAGTGCAGCTTTTCTGGCTTGACAGTCAGCCAGATGATTACCTTTGGCTATTTTACTCCCATCCCTGCTGTGCCCTTTGCAGTGCATAACAGCTACTTCTTTAGGACAATATATAGCAGTTAAAAGTCTCTCGATCTCTCTGAAATGCTTAATAGGTTCTCCTGTTGCTGTTTTAAAGTGTCTCTCTTTCCATATTGCAGCATGAGCATGTAAAGTCAAATAAGCATACTTAGAATCTGTGTAGATATTTACCCGCTGCCCTTTGCTTAACTCTAGAGCTCGGGTCAGGGCCACAAGCTCCGCTAACTGAGCACTAGTTCCCTGGGGGAGAGATTTTGCATCTAAAACCTGTTCAGCAGTCACCACGGCATAACCTCCTTTACGCTTTCCATCCTGAACAAAAGAACTGCCATCTGTAAATATTTCCATGTCAGGGTGTCTAATGGGATATCCTTTAGATCCTCCTAAGCTGCATAGTTTAAAGTTAGGAATTGAGAACAATCGTGATTGGGTGTTTCATTTTCCTTCTCAGGAAGGAAAGTGGCAGGATTTAAATTTCCACAAACTTTAAGCTTAGTTACTGGTCCTTCTAACAACAATGACTGATACTTAAGAAGCCTACTGTCTGT
>NW_011478895.1:0-630 GCF_000754665.1 Bison bison bison | reverse complement strand
CACATATCCAATAAGTCCCGTTTGGAGCAAGCCAGCGCGACTGAGAAATCCAGTCCCAATTCGTGCCTGGCCAGACAAAGGGAGAACCTGAACTGGGATTGGAAAACACGGGAATGATTACATTGCATGTTTCCTGAGACAAATATCCCAATTGTTTCCAATCATTGTAATTGTTGGCTAACTTTTGGGGACGGCTCTGTTTGTTCCCAGCATATAGAGGCAGTAGATATTAAACGTCCTTTTTCAGGAGTTAGCCATGTAACCTCATCCCATATTTGATAAACGTCAGGTAAAAAACCATTAGATCTAGACCTATTTACCTATATGTAGCAAAATAGTCATTGAACCGAGACAATGTATAATCAAAATTAAAAGTCACATTATGTCCATAGTTAGAGTACAAAGTGCTGCACCAGTCCATTTTAGGGTTGGTAGATGTCATCAGATGAAGAAGAGGCATCGCATGTGATTGTTGTCGAAGGTATTCACAGACTTGGAGAAAGTCTTTTCCTTGAAGTGGGGATGTCCACCATGGGAAGCCTTCCACTGATGAAGAGGGGAGCGCTCCGCAGACCCAGCAGTTAGACCGATTGTGGAATGCAGCATAGGAGTGAGCCCAGGACAGGAAGA
>NW_011478894.1:36542-39846 GCF_000754665.1 Bison bison bison | reverse complement strand
CATATTCAAAAGCAGAGACATTACTTTGCCAACAAAGGTTCGTCTAGTCAAGGCTATGGTTTTTCCTGTGGTCATGTATGGATGTGAGAGTTGGACTGTGATGAAGGCTGAGTGCTGAAGAATTGATGCTTTTGAACTGTGGTGTTGGAGAAGACTCTTGAGAGTCCCTTGGACTGCAAGGAGATCCAACCAGTCCATTCTGAAGGAGATCAGCCCTGGGATTTCTTTGGAAGGAATGATGCTAAAGCTGAAACTCCTGTACTTTGGCCACTTCGTGTGAAGAGTTGACTCATTGGAAAAGACTCTGATGCTGGGAGGGATTGGGGGCAGGAGGAGAAGGGCACGACAGAGGATGAGATGTCTGGATGGCATCACTGACTCGATGGACGTGAGTCTGAGTGAACTCCAGGAGTTGGTGATGGACAGGGAGGCCTGGCGTGCTGCAATCCATGGGGTCACAAAGAGTTGGACACGACTGAGCGATTGATCTGATCTGGACATGGTAAAATAAAATGCTATTTGTTTATTGTTCAGCTACCTAAGACCAGCTCATCTCAGTTCAGTTTTGAGGTCCTGATTTAAAAAACATAGGACAAAAACATTCCCATTTGGGGGAAAATCAATTTGTAAATAAAATATTTTATACCTGCTTACTCAGTTAAATATACTCTGTAATTTAATGTTCAGTAAAAATATTTTCTTCTCAGAACTGGCAGATTCTGTACTTGTTAATATCCATAATATAACAATTAAATTAATTTATTTTGATTCTGGTTTATAGGAAAGATATTACTCCTTTTATCATCAGAGTAGTATATAGGTGAATTTAAAGGGGGGGTTGGTGTTGCTGTTTTGCTTTATTTAAAATATAATCTAGGAGCAAACTTAAAAATTAAAATGTGCATATTCATCTTCATGTGAAGCCCCATAGCTACTAAGGTCAAAAGAAAAATAAATTCCTTACCAACGTACTAGTCTCATATACATCAGAGACATGTGATCTGCATGCAAACACATAACAGACACGTAATGTAGACATACTAGACAGAAACCTATATATCTCAGAGGCATTTATTGTCCCTAAATAGGGACAATAGGCAAATATTTTCCCTATTTCCCCTTTTATAATATAAAAAATCCATTAAAATCCAAAGAGAGGCTACAGTGGGTGTTAGATTCTGTGGTTTTCACTTCCTTTTAGCATTTTTCTTTGTTCAAGAAACTCCTCTTTTGGCAGAAGAAACTCTATAAATTGGTAATTAGTCATGTGGCAAAGCAGTGATATATTTTTAGAGAAAATTTCAAAGTTACTTATTTCATGTCTCACTAAATACTAAAGATCAGGATCGATAACATAATTATTTTCATTGTTATTAGTGTATGTATACTAATAGATTGTAAAACTAATACATAAATATTTTAAATTATGTTTTATGTCCAACATGATAATGAAAATATATTTTTGAATTCAAGGAATTTTTTCAGCATAGTAAATGGTTATTCATATACTTTCAGCCTGGTTTCTCAGACACGACTGAAGTGACTTAGCAGCAGCAGCAGCACAGATAAATCTGAAGTTAAGATGATCTTATTTGTCATGTTTGTTATTGTCTATCTCATTAACCTGGCAAATCTTGGAATGAATATTTTAATCAGGATGGATCCCCAGCTGCAAACACCTGTGTACTTTTTCCTCAGCCACCTCTCCTTCTGTGACCTCTGCTATTCCAGAGGCATTGACCCCAAGATGTTGTTGAACCTTTTAGCCAAAAAGAGATCAATCTCCTTCTATAGCTGTGCTCTGCAATTTTTGGTCTTCTCTAACTTTATAGATTCTGAGTCTTTGTTGCTGGCAGTGATGGCCTATGACCAGTACAAGGCCATCAGTGGCTCCTTGCTCTATGCAGTCAGCATGTCTAGCAGGGTGTGCTCCCTGCACATGGCTGGGGTTTACCTGGTGGGAATGGCAGATGCTTTGATACACATGACATTAGCATTCTGCTTATGTTTCTGTGGGTCAAATGAGATTAACCATTTTTTCCTGTGATTTACCTCCACTTCTCTCCCTTTCCTGCTGTGATACATTGGTCAGTGAGTTGGCATTATTCACTTATTTTTTTTGTCTGTGTTTAACTGACCTCCATTTCAGGAGTCCTTGTCTCTTACTGTTATATCATCTAGCAGTCTTGAAGATCCACTCTGCTGAAGGAAGGTTCAAAGTTTTCTCCATATGCACCTCCCACCTAACTGCTGTGGCAATTTTCCAGGAAACTGTATTTTTCTTGTATTTCAGGCTGAGTTCATCCTACTGTCTAGATGAAGACAAAATGTCCTCGTTGTTTTACACCCTAGTGATTCCCATGTTAAACCCTCTGATTTAGAGCCTAAGGAACAAGGATGTGAAACAGGCCCTGCAAAAACTGAAACTTTAAATATGATTTTAAAGGTTTATATTTCACACACTCATAGTCACAAGTACACACATATTGTGTTTTTTGCTTTTATAAATGTATACTTCATGGTATAAGAGACACAAAGCTGTCTTAAATAGTTCAAATGATAATTTTTGTTATAAAGTCTAAATTTTAGAAATATTTTAGTTCTGAAATACAACATACTTATATTCATGTATCAAGAATTTACATATGGCACTTTCTCTTTCTGGAAAAATTTCTTGTTTTCTAATTTTGTCAAATGTTGTTGGTTTATTCTTACATTTAAATAATGTTTCAGATTTTTATTGTCCTCGTGTTTCACTTGGCGGCAGTAGCGAGGTCCCAGAGCCTCTCCTGGAACAGGGCATGGGGGCGGAAGCCCGTGGTGAAGACCCAAGGCATGGTGGTTACTAATAGACTTCCCACAGTACTTCTTCATTCCATGTGGACTCCTTCAAGGACAGTGGAGTGCCGGGGACCAGCCCCGGCTGATCCAGGGTATTCGAAGGAGATACGGCGTAGGCGAAGATCAGGAAACAACTGCTTAATTAAATGTTAATTAAGGATATAAAGAGTAATAGAATGAGGATAGCTCAGTGAGGAAATTCAGTGTAGAAAAGAGGCTGAATAATTCAGCCAGAAGGTAAGAGAAAGAACGACATGGGGAGACCAAGTTTCGGTGAACAAGGCCCGCACTTTATTTTCCAAAGTAGTTTTTATACCTTAAGTTATGCATAGAGGATAATGGGGGAAGGGGTAGAGTCAGGCAGCAAGCCAGGCTTTCTTCCTGCAAACTTATCATATGCAAAAGCTTAGGTGATTTGCATCATCTTCTGGCCTGGAGGCCTGTTAACATTTTAAGACCCTTT
>NW_011478894.1:3283-35809 GCF_000754665.1 Bison bison bison | reverse complement strand
CTCAATATGCAATATGCAATATGCACTCAATATGCAATATGCCGGCTCCCGGCAGTGGAGCATCACAGCTTCCCTTGAACTTCGCCTGGAATATTACTGAGATGTTCATTGATTTGGACAAACTTGATAGACTTAAAGCAGACGAATATATAGGTGAACAATAAAGAAAGCTGAGCGCAGAAGAATGGATGCTTTTGAACTGTGGTGTTGGAGAAGACTCTTGAGAGTCCCTTGGACTGCAAGGAAATCCAACCAGTCCATCCTAAAGGAAATCCGTTCTGGGTGTTCATCAGAAGGACTGATGTTGAAACTGAAACTCCAGTTTTTGGAGAGCTGACTCATTTGAAAAGGCCCTCATGTTGGGAAAGATTGAAGACAGGAGGAGAAGGGGACGACAGCAGATGAGATGGTTAGATGGCACCAGTGACCTAATGGTCACGAGTTTGGGTAAACTCTGGGAGTTGGTGATGGACAGGGAGGCCTGGCGTGCTGCGGTTCAATGGGGATCACAAAGAGTTGGACACGACCGAGCAACTGAACTGAACTGAACAGAAAAACAAATGCTGTTCAAGGACACTGAAAGAACCCTGATGTTGAAAATCAGATCTGTATTGTGAGCAATGCTTAGAAATCCATGAGTTGACACATAGTATTATGCCTATCATCCTTGTAGTTCCCTCAGTGAAATATGTTGCGAAATGCTCTTCCTTCGTGGTATAGATTCATGAAGAAGCTAAATAGCATGAATCCTTTACGTTGACAACTGTAAATTTAAATCTCCTGTGAATCCTATGTGACAACCACACATACCAACATGATTTATTAGTATTATATCAATATTTTTAGTCCCATTGTATTTCAGCTAAAAATGTCACTATAAAATGGTACATGAAGTCAAGACACAAAATCAGGGCAAATACAAAATATTCCATCCTTTGAGAAAGGGAGCGAAAAAATAATGTGCTTTGCCTATTGCATTTTTATGTATTAGATCCTTAAGTATTTTATTCACCACACCCAACTGAATGGTTCACAAATGTTTCAGAGAGGAAAGGATTATTTCTCTTTAACAATGAGGAGTTCAACTGCTCTCAAAGCAAATACCAGACGGTAATCACCATGAAGGACAAAGTTGATTATTCATATTTATATTACTCATTCGTTAGCTTGCCAAAGGTTCTAGATCTGTTACCACATTTTTTTTTTTTAATAATATCCGCATGTGAAAGTGAAAGTGGCTCAGTGGTGCCTGACTCTTTGTGACCTCATGGACTATACAGTCCATGGCATTCTCTGGGCCAGAGTACTGGAGTGGGTAGCCTGTCCCTTCTCCAGGGAATCTTCTGGACCCAGGAATGAAACCAGAGTCTCCTGCATTCAGAAAAATCATGTCCTTTGAATTTCCATTTTACTGTATAGGATCACGGCAATGTGATTACATAAAATTGTTTAGTTTCCTTTAAAAATAAATAAATAAATAGTATTTCAGCTACATTAAGAATCATTGTAGTTCCAGAGAAATCTTTGAGTTTCTTTATGTTTTATGGTATACACTGTACTTTCTATACTAATGAATATAAGCTAATGCTAATAAGAAGCATTAATTGATTAAACAGCTATATAGCTTATAAGAAATCTCAAATTCATTATGAAATAAAAAATGAGGATTTTAAATCCAAAATAAAATCTGAAACCAGTGTATCCTTAGATAGATATATTCAGTCTTAGATCTAGTAATTATTCTACTTGGGAGATAAAATGATATTGGGCAGAAGATGTGACAATTAGATGTGTCTTGAGAGGGACAAGACTGTCTTTTAGAATTCAAGAAGTTTTATTTATAACATATGGAAGAACCATAAATTCATTATGCTGACTAAAATAGATAAAGATAAGTACTGTATAGCTTCACATATATGTTGAATCTTAATATTTCAAATTCATAGAATTAGAGAGTAGACTGGTGGTTTTTTCCAGAGTCTCGAAAGTGGGCGAAATGAGTAATAATGGCCAAGCTTTCTATTATTCAGTGAATAACTTCTGGGGATCTAATGTATATGATGACTCTAGGTAATAATTCTACATTATAAACTTGAAATTTGCCAGGAGACTAGATATTAATGGTCCTCATGACACACACATTCTAAATACTAACTGTATGAATTAATGAATCCTTTACTAAGCATACCGTGGTGACCATTTCACAATATATTCATATATCATATCTACATTTTGAATACCTTATATGTGCTAATTGTCGATTTTAACTGAATAAAGCTTGAAGAAAAGGAAGGAAAGACAGTTATAAGGACCAATGGACAGGACATTAGTATTGTACATCATCATGCTGTCATTGTGGTTGTTGTTCAGTCACTCAGTTGTGTCTCTTTTCAACCTCATGGTCTGTAGCACACCAGGCCTCCCTGTCTCTCACTATCTCCCAGAATTTTCACAAGTTAACATCATTGCATTGGCGATGCCATCCAGCCATCACCAATCTCTGATGCCATCCAGCCATCATCAACCTCTGTTACTCTCTTTTCCTTCTGCTCTCAATCTTTACCAGCATCAGGAACTTTCCAAATGAGTCATCTGTTCACATCAGGTGACCAAAATATTGGAGTTTCAACTTCAGCCTCAGTCCTTCTAGTGAATATTCAGGATTAATTTCACTTAAGATTGACAGGTTTGGTCTCCTTGCTGTCCAAGGGACTTTCAGGAGTCTTCTCCAGCATCACAGTTCCAGGGCTTCAATTCTTTGTCACTCTTCTGTCTTTACAGTCCAGCTCCCACGACCATATGTGACCACTGTGAAGACCATATCCTTGACTATATGGACCTTTATTGGCAGAGTAATGTCTCTGCTTTTCAACACACTATGTTTGTCAATGCTTTCCTGCTAAGAAGCAATTGTCTTCTGATATCATGGCTGCAGTTATAATCCACAGTGATTTTGGAGCCCCAAAAGAGGAAATCTGTCACTGCTTCCACATTTTCCCATTCTACTTGCCATGCAGTAACGGGGCCGGATGCCATCACCTTAGTATTTTTTAATATTTATGAACTATGAATTTCATCACTTCCTCCATGATAATTTCCTTTCCTTGTTTCCTCTTTTAATCCCTGTTTTGATGTCTGTCTTTTTGTGATGAACAGTCATCTACTTAATGTGTTATTTCTTTTCATCCTATTTGTGAGCATTCTTTTCTGAAGGACTGAGCATTCCATACTGTTATCCAAAACACTCCATGTTGTCTGGGTCACAAAAGGAAAATAAACAAACACATAAAAAATTAAAATACTAAATAACATTTTTGAGTGTTATTTTTATCTCAGTAAAAAATTAGCAGAGGGATAGTATAAATATACATGTATATTGCAGTATATGCATTGTATACACAACAGATTTAGGGGAAGGTTCGTCACATGGTGCAGATACTAAAATAATGGCTGTATGAAGACATGCATATTAATTATACTTGGCAGTACAGTGGCCAAGAGTCTACCTGCTAATGCAAGAGATTCAAGTTCAATCCCTGGGTTGGAAGATCCCCTGGAGAAGGAAATGGCAACCCAATCCAGTATTCTTACCTGGAAAATTCCCTGGACAAGGATTCTGGCAGACTACAGTTCATGGGTTGTAAAGAGGAGGACATGACTGAATATGTATGTGTGTGTATATATATATATATATATATATATGTATATGTAAGAAGAGCTATAAGTTCTTGATATTTGACTATTTTGTTTTTGTTTCTTGAAGGCTAGAGGTGAATCCATTTATTGAGAAAATGTGGATATGGTCATATATTTGAAAAACCTTACAAGACTGAAAGACATTCTTAATTTCCTATTAAAATTATAAAGCTAAAAGCCACTGAAGCTTCAGGTTTTCAAACTGCCCTATGAAATTTCCTTATGTGAAGATATTTTAGATAGAAGTAAACTCTAAGAAATGCCTCTGTTACTCAGGGAGGCCTTGGTTAGACATTATGGCATTTTAGGAAAAGAGCTCATGGTGGATCAAAACTTACAGAAAATTATTTTCTTTGACAAAAGTTTGACAAGTCTATCTCTAACGTATTTTATCAATTTACACAAACTCTTTTGGAATTGCTGCTCATGAGTAGAAATACAGTAGAAAAACTTTGTCCTAAGTATATGAAATTTTAAGCAAAATAGAGTGTCAATAGATTGTGATGAATTACTGAGTTTCATCTATATGATATAAATTTATTATAGTATTTAAGGACAAATTTTATCTAAAATCGGGCCATTTTTATTAGATCTACTTGTTTGATGTAAAAAAGAAAAACATTAAACCCATTAAATGGAAGGTCAACAGTGAAATTGACTGACTGATTTTGCCTCTTCCGGAATTTGCAAGGTTGAATAACATTATAGAAATTATTATTATTATTATTATTTAGGAATCAATAACTAAACTAAAAAAAAGTGAAAGAATGTATAATAACTTTTATTTTGGGATTTTGCAAAATAAGAAATCTGCACTAATAAGACTTCTATGTGAACCTGTTATTCGAGCCTCAGCTTCAGCACCAGTCCTTCCAATTAATATTCAGGGTTCATTTCCTTAGGATTGATTGGTTCTAGTTGAATAAAATGCACCTCAAGCGATTTTTGAAGCCCAGAAGATCAAGGAGTACCTAAGGGAAAATTAATTTGCATAGAAATAATTAAACTTAAAAGTTTTTGCACAACGAAGGAAACTATAAGCAAGGTGAAAAGACAGCCTTCAGAATGGGAGAAAATGATAGCAAACGAAAAAACTGACAAAGAATTAATCTCAAAAATATACAAGCAGCTCCTGAAGCTCAATTCCAGAAAAATAAGCCACCGAATCAAAAAAATGGGCCAAAGAACTAAACAGACATTTCTCCAAAGAAGATGTACAAATGGCTAACAAAACATGAAAAGATGCTCAACATCACTCATTATCAGAGAAATGCAAATCAAAAGCACAATGAGGAACCATCTCATTCCAGGTCAAAATGGCTGCTATCAAAAAGTCTAAAAACAATGCTGGAGAGGGTGCAGAGAAAAAGGAGCCCTCTTACACTGTTAGTGGGAATGCAAACTAGTACAGCCATTATGGAGAACAGTATGGAGACTCCTTAAAAAACCGGAAATAGAACTGTCACACGACCCAGCAATCCCACTGCTGGGCATACACACGGAGGAAAGGAGAACTGAAAGAGACAGGTGTTCTCTTTCAATGATGACCCCAGTAGTCATTGCAGCACTGTTTACGATAGCCAGGACATGGAAGCAACCTAGATGTCCATCGGCAGACGAATGGATAAGAAATTGGTGGTACATATACACAGTGGAATATTACTCAGCTATTAAAAAGAATTCTAATGAGGTTCTAATGAGGTGGATGAAACTGGACCCTATTATACAGAGCGACATAAGTCAAAAAGAAAAACACCAATACAGTATATTAATGCATATGTATATAGAAATATGTATGTGTATATATATATATATATATATATATATATAATTTAGAAATATGGTAACGATGACCCTATATGTGAGACAGCAAAAGAGACACAGATGTAAAGAACAGACTGTTGGACTCTTTGGGAGAACAGAGGATGGGGTGATTTGAGAGAATAGCATTGAAACATGTATATTAACATATGTGAAATAGATTGCCAGTGCACGTTCGATGCATGAAGCAGGTTGCTCAGGGTTGGTGCACTGGGATGACCCTGAGAAGTGGGATGGGGAGGGAGGTGGGTGGGAGGGTCAGGATGGGGTACACATGTACACCCATGGGTGATTCATGTCAATGTATGGCAAAAAACACCACAATATTGTAAAGTAATTAGCCTCCAATTAAAATAAAAAGAAAAAAAAAATAAGAACTAGAATTGCATGATCAAGGGCAATTCTACATATAACAAATATGTGCCAGAGAGGTAAATAATGGTGCTGACATTCTTTTGTGAAAAAAAAAAAAGCATCCACTTTTTTTGTTTGTTTGTTTTTAACCAGTCAAAAATTATTAGCAATTAGTTATGTGGCTTGAGGTTTTCTCAACAATATTTCCACATTAATATATTTAATATTTAATATTGGGTTGATATCACCAAGAATTGCAATGACATTAAAAGGGTATCAACAATTGTTCCTATGAATCATTTTTCCCAAATTAAAAATATACTAATGATATGAAATTTAGCTTGATGAATTTCTTAGGTGTATAGAAAAAAAAAAAAAGACAAGAAAAAGCAGGAAACAAACAACCAAAAAAATAAATAGAAATGTAACCCAAACAAATAAGAATATAATCTGTGTTCATGTTAAATACTAATGAAAATTCAGATAAAAAAGAAAATTAGGCATGATCAGTATTTTTAATTTTAACCCATTGTTACTTTATTGTCATGTCCCTAATAAGTAAATATGCTGAGCAAAGAGCTATACATGACCTTTCTATTTATATATCTTCTTGGTGAGAGTATATATTCAATCCTTTGTGCAGATTTTATTAATTTGAATTTTATTATTGATGATAGATTTTCATAAAGTTTGTATACAAGTTCTTTGTCAGATATATAGATGCATGGATTTCAAACATTTTCCTCACTTTTGGGATAGATATAGATATTGTTATTGTTGTTCAGGTGTTAAGTCTCATTGGACTCTTTGTGACCCCAAGAGCTGTAGCATGCCAGGCTCTCCTATCCTCCATTATCTTCCTGAGTTTGCTCAAACTCATGTCCAATGAGTCAGTGATGCCATCCAACAGTCTCATATACTGTCACCCCCTTCTCCTCCTACCCTCAATCTTTCCCAGCATCAAGGTCTTTTCCAGTGAGTTGGCTCTTCACAGCAGATGGCCAAAGAATTGGAGATTCAGCATCAACATCAGTCTTTCCAGAGAATATCCAGGGTTACTTTTTTTTCAGGATTGACTGGTTTGATCCTTTTGCTATCGAAGGGACTCTCAAGAGTCTTCTCCAGAACCACAATTTGAAAGCATCTATTTTTCAGCCCTCAGCCTTCTTTATGGTCCTACTCTCTTTATGGTCCTAACCTTACATAACTACTGGGAAAAGATTTAGCCATTTGGATCTTTGTCAGCAAAGTGATACCTCTGCTTTTTAATACACTCTCTAGGTTTGTCATAGCTTTCCATCCAATGAGCTGCTGCTGCTAAGTCGCTTCAGTCGTGTCCAACTCTGTGCGACCCCATGGACTGCAGCCTACCAGGCCTCTCCGTCCCTGGAATTCTCCAGGCAAGAACACTGGAGTGGGTTGCCATTTCCTTCTCCAATGCATGAAACTGAAAAGTGACAAGTGCCTTTTAATTTCAATGTCCATAGTGATGTTGGAGACCAAGAAAATATCTATCACTACTTCCACTTTTTCCCCATCTATTTGCTATGAAGTAATGGGACTAGATGTTGTAATCTTTGTGTTTTGAATGTTGCATTTAAGCCAGCAGTTTCACTCTATTCTTTCACCTTCAGTGAAAGAGACTGAAAGAGTCTCTTTCACTCTTTCACTAAAGAGACTCTTTACTTCCTCTCCATTTCTGCCATTAGGGTGATATCATCTGCATATCTGAGGTTGTTGATATTTCTTAAGGAAATCTTGATTCCAGCTTGGGATTCATCCAATCTGGAATTTTCCACGATGTACTCTGCATATACAAATTAAGTAAACATGGTGGCAATGTACAACTTTTATGTAAGTACGATTCTGACTGATGTTTCTTGACTGCTTACAGATTTATGAGGAGGCAGGTAATGTGGTCTGGTATTTGCAGCTCTTTAAGAATTTTCCACAGCTCATTGTGATCCATGCCGTCAAAGGCTTTTTCATAGTCAATGAAGCAGAAGTAGATATTTTTCGGAATTTTCTTGATTTTTCTATGATCCAACTAATATTAGCAATTTGATCTCTGGTTCCTCAGTCAGTTGAGTTCAGTCATGTCCGACTCTTTGCTACCCCGTGAATTGCAACATGTCAGGTATCCCTGTATCATCAACTTACGGAGTACACACAAAATCATGTCCATCGCATCAGTGATGCCATCCAGCCATCTCATCCTCTGTCATCCCCTTCTCCTCCTACCCCCAATCCCTCCCAGCATCAGAGTCTTTTCCAATGAGTCAATTTACCTCATGAGGCGGCCAAAGTACTGGAGTTTCAGCTTTAGCATCATTCCTTCCAAAGAACATACGGGACTGACCTCCTTTAGAATAGACTGGTTGGATGTCCTTGCAGTTCAAGGGACTCTCAAGAGTCTTCTCCAACACCATAGTTCAAAAGCATCAATTCTTCAGCGCTCAGCTTTCTTCACAGTCCAACTCTCACATCCATACATGACTACTGGAAAAAACATAGCCTTGACTAGACGGACCTTTGTTGGCAAAGTAATGTCTCCGATTTTGAATATGCTATCTAGTTTGCTCATAACTTTCCTTCCAAGGAGTAAGCATCTTTTAATTTCATGGCTGCAGTCACCATCTGCAGTGATTTTGGAGTCCCAAAAAATAAAGGCTGATACTGTTTCCCCACCTATTTCCCATGAAGTGATGCGACCGGATGCCATGATCTTCGTTTTCTGAATGTTGAGCTTTAAGCCAACTTTTTCACTCTTCACTTTCACTTTCATCAAGAGGCTTTTGAGTTCCTCTTCACTTTCTGCCATAAGGGTGGTGTCATCTGCATATCTGAGGTTATTGATATTTCTCCCAGCAATCTTGATTCCAGCTTGTGTTTCTTCCAGTCCAGCGTTTCTCATGATCTACTCTTCATAGAAGTTAAATAAACAGGGTGGCAATATACAGCCTTGACATACTCCTTTTCCTATTTGGAACCAGTCTGTCATTCCATGTCCAGTTCTAACTGTTGCTTCCTGACCTGTATACAGCTTTCTCAAGAGGCAGGTCAGAATACCAGAGCACTGGTATTCCCATCTCTTGAAGAATTTTCCACGGTTAATTGTGATCCACACAGTCCAAGACTTTGGCATAGTCAATAAAGCAGAAATAGATGTTTTTTCTGGAACTCTCTTGCTTTTTCCTTGATCCAGTGCATGCTGGCAATTTGATCTCTGGTTCCTCTGCCTTTTCTAAAACCAGCTTGAACATCAGGAAGTTCATGCTTCACATATTGCTGAAGCCTGGCTTGGAGAATTTTGAGCATTACTTTACTAGCGTGTGAGATGAGTGCAATTGTGTCGTAATTTGAGCATTCTTTGGCATTGCCTTTCTTTGGGATTGGAATGAAAACTGCCCTTTTCCAGTCCTGTGGCCACTGCTGAGTTTTCCAAATTTGCTGGCATATTGAGTGCAGCACTTTCACAGCATCATCTTTCAGGATTTGAAATAGCTCAACTGGAATTCCATCACCTCCACTAGCTTTGTTCATTGTTCTGCCCTTTCTAAATGGAGCTTGTATATCTGGGATTTCTCAATTCATGTCTGTTGGATTTTGAGCATTTCCTTTCAAGCATGTGTAATGAGCACAATTGCATGGTAGTCTGTGCATTCTTTGCCATTGCCCTTCTTTTAGGTTGGAATGAAATCTGATCTTTTCCAGTCTTGTGACCACTTGCGAGTTTTCCAAGTTTCCTGGCATATTGAGTGAAGCATTTTAACAGCATCATTTTAAGATTTCAAATAACTCAGCTGGAATTCCATCAACCCCATTAGCTTTGTTCATAGTAGTACTGTCAAGGCCCACTTGACTTCACACTCTAGGATATCTGGCTGTAAATTTTTTACCACACCACCATGGTTATCCAGGTCATTAAGAGTTTTTGGTACAATTGAGGTATATCTGTAGACAATTATTCAAAGCTGATATATTGCTGTTTTTTTATGTAATTTTCTCAGGTGGCTCAGTGGTAAAAAAATCTGCCAGCCAATGCAGGAGATGGAACCCAACACAGGTTCCATCCCTGAGTTGGGAAGATCAACTGGAGGAGGAAATGGCAACCTAATTTCAGTATTCTTACTGGGAAAATTCCATGGACAGAGGAGCCTGGGTGATTACAGTCCAGGGGGTTGCAAAGAGTTGGACATTATTGAGCAACTGAGCACAGCACATTATTTTCTACCCTGTAGTCATAAATGCTTAAGGAAAACGTTTAGAAAGTACTACCTTTACAAATACTTGTGCCATGAAGTTTATAAAATACAAAATAATTATTGCTGTAATTTATGAGGCCTTAAATTTAGCAGAGATTCTTACAAGAGCAAAGTAACATAGATCATTTAAAAAGTGCTTGGTTTGGAGAATGTGAGTGAGACATAAAATCAATGAAATATCCTTTTGTATGTGGTTGGAAGATAGGACTAAGATAATGTTTAGTGATGATGGCTGCCTTGAAAGATTGCATTGGCAAGAATAACATAGCATCATTTTTCATGACAGATAAAGAGCAGAAACAACCCAACATTTATCCAATAGAAAAATGAGTCAATAAAGTGTGTAGTATCCACAAAATGAAATATTATTGTGCCCTTCAATGAGACAGAATTCTGATTCTGACACATACACAACATGGATGAGCCTTGATAATACTTCACTGAAGAAAAGAAACCTGAGAAAAGAAAAAAATACAGCACATATTGCATGATTCTCTTTAAATGCAAGACAAAGAATAAGAAACTGCTCAGATTCAGAATAAAAATTAGTGGTTGCTTCCTGGGGTCAGCAGGGACAGGGAATGAGAGCTAATAGGTGTGGGCTTCTTACTGAACTGATGAAAATGTTCTGGAGGTAGATAGATCTCCAGCTGCACACACCCACGTACTTTTTCCACAGCTACCTCTTTCTGTGACCTCTGCTATTCCACAGCCATTGGGCCCAAGATGCTGGTGGACCTATTTGCCAAGAAAAAATCTATCTCTTTCTGTGGCTGTACTCTGCAATTCTTGGTCTTCTGTATCTTTGAAGATTCTGAGTGTCTTGCTGGCAGTTACGGCCTATGATCAATACAAGGCCATCAGCAATCCCTTGCTCTATGCAGTTAGCATGTCCAGCGGGATGTGCTCCCTGCTCATGGCCGGGGTTTACCTGGTGGGAATGGTAGATGCTTTGATTCACACAACATTAGTATTCCACTTATATTCCTGTGGGTCAAATGTGATTAACCATTTTTTCTGTGATTTACCTCCACTTTTCCTCCTTTCCTGCTCTTATATCCAGGTCAATGAGTTGCTGTTGTTTATTGTTTTCGGTTTCATTGAACTGAGTACAATTTCAGGAGTCTTACTGTTATATCATCCTTTCAGTCTTGAAAATCCACTCTGCCTTGGGGAGGTTCAAAGCTTTCTCCATCTGTACTTTCTACCTAAATGTGGTGGACATTTTCCAGGGAACTCTACTCTTTATGAATTTCCAACCAACTTCTTCCTACTCTCCAGATCAAGACAAAATGACCTCATTGTTTTCCACCTTTGTTATTCCCATGTTAAACCCTCTGATTTATAGTTTGTGAAACAAAAATATAAAAGAGACCCTAGAAAAATTGAAAAATAAACTATGTTTAATATTTTTATTATATATTGTACATATTACTGCACACATATAGTAATTGCTTAATTAAAATTATATGTCATGACACATGAGAAACATAACTTTTTTTTTCATATTCCTAAATGAACAATTATTTGAATTAAACCCTGCTCTTAAGAGATATTTCAGTTCCCCTCACATATTATGCTTATTATGTGGCCAGAGTTTCTATATGGTACTTGCTAGTTTTGAAAGAGCTTTTGACATTTCTAATTGTGCTAATTCTGGAGTAATTTTCTATTCAAACAATATTTCAATTTCATTAAGACATTATGCATGTATTGATCAATCTTCCAGCATTTAGGATCTTTATATTTTATAGTATTTCTTTTTATATTCTATATTAATGAATTTAAGATGGTGCTAGTATTAGACAATAATGAACTAAACAGTCAAGTAAATCATAATTAGACTTAAAATCATCATGGAATAAAAAATTGAGTGCTTTAAATCCAAAAGCAAAGTATCTAAAACTAGTGTAAAGTAAAAGCATCTTTGGGTAAAGATATTCAGTCTCATATGGATGGTCCTGGAACACCTGCGGGCTCTTCCCAGTGCTGCTCTGGTCTGGAGCCTGGGGCTCTGTGGGTGAAGAAAAGATAGCAGTCAGAGAATGTGACAATTGAACAGGTCTTGAAGTAGAGAATCCCCCGTCTTTAGCAGTAAAGAAGTCATATTTAATCTAAGTTAAATATGTCAGTCAGAGAAAAACTAGTACTGTATGATCTCATGTATATGTGGAATCTAAAAAGGCAGAATGAACTCATAGAAACAGAAAGATTATTGGTCGCTAGGAGTTGGAAGGTGGGAGAAATGGGTGATGATGCTCAAAGTGTGCAAACTTTCTGTTATTACATTTGATGAATAAGTTCTGGGGATCTAATATACATGGTGACTGTAGTTAACCATAACATATTATAAACTTGGAATAGGTTACAAAAGTAGATCTTAAATGTTCTCACTATACACACACTACAATGGTAGCTATGTGAAGTAATGAATGTGTTAACCAATTTTAGTGTGGTAATCATTTCACAATCTATATATATATATATCAAACCATCCCTTTGTATATCTAATGAATGTGAATGTTATTTGACAGTTATATCTGAATAAATCAGAGAAAAAAGAAAAGTTGAAAAGTAGGTTACAAAGAGCAATGGGAAGAACCTTGGTAAAGTACATTATTGTTCTGCCATTATCAGCTGTCAACACTGTGTCATATCATCTAAGATAATTTCCTTTCTTATTTCCTCATGTTCAGCCCTGGTTAAACATTTTTCTTTGTCTCTTTGAGTTCCACAAAAAACCATCTACATAAGGCATTATTTTACTTTCTGTGACCTTAGGAAGCAGCCCAATCACACCAGGTACCAAGATGGTAAACCCTGTTTTAAGAGTATGGAGAATTCCATTGATATTTGTTTGGGAGGACATAAAAGTGTAACTTCCAAGATATTTTCCAATTTTGTATATAACTAATATAAATAATAGTAAACAAGTTATTTTAAGAAAAGTAATAGAACTCTGTTGACTTAGAAAAAATATTCACCATGCATAATTTTTAAAATGAGACATCTTCACTCATATGATTTTTATACATAGAAAAATTCCCAAAGCCAGTATGTTTTTGCCGGAGTCCAGCTCCAGCAGCCAGGGAATCAACCTGAAGGGATGGGTGGTGTTGGCGAGTAACAATGCAGCCTCTCAGTTTTCTTGGACTGCATATTTATTTCAAGCATAAAATTCTCTTTTATACTTTTAAAAAGCATTAGGTCAGAGGTTTGACATTTTCAGTTCCCTCTGACTCAGATTTGTTGTCTCCATAAATCATTGTTGCCCCTCAAAAGGAGTTCCTGACTCAGCAGTACTCTTATCTACTTCTTATGTGTCCTTGTGAATACACTGTAACTCATGCTAATGTCTGGGCTGCATACCACATTCCTCAATTTACTTCTTATCTTTCTAAATCTTGTTTGCCCCTAGTATCCTGAGCTCACTTTCTCTAAAAAGGCTTATAACCACTAATATCTCTAAAATTCCTAATCTCTATAAGCTATAGCAAAATATGCTAACATTACAACATTCCTTAAATCTTTAGCTTCTAATTATTTTAATTATTCCTAAGCCCTAAATTCAGCAAGCTCCTTTGTCATAAACATTTCCCTCACAAATAGGTTTCAGATAGCAATCCCTCCCATGGCTTCAAGCTGTGGCCTATGTGCTCATCTTGGAACACTCTTTTGTAAAGGTCCTGGAACGAATGTCAATGATTAACTTTATGAATTATTCTCTGAGCACAGCTGCAGAAGGCTTTGTACCTTCTCATGCTCCTCTCAAGAACAATAAGCGCCTTAATATTATTTTCAGTCAACTCAGCTGAGGAGAGGAAAAAAACAAGTCAGAATCACAAGGCCTAACTCCTTCATCCTGGGTCCATGCCTGCAGGACAAGGAGAGGGAGTTGGGGCCGTGCCTCCATTTTGTCAGTAATGCCTAACGCAGCTCCCAACATATTTTTATCCTTTTCATTGTTCTCTGTTCTTCATTTGACAGTGAAAAATGCATAACAATAAATATTTAGAAATCACTGCCTTTACAAATCCTATTACCATGAAGTTTAGGAAATACAGAGCAACCATTGATTCTATACCTGTGGTCTTTAATGTAGTAAAAAATAAATAAATAAATAAACATAATGCAGAAAAGAGTGCACTATTTAGACAATGTGATGAAGTAAAAAAAAATCGGTAAAATGTCCTTGGATGATGTGTGGTTGGAGAGTGGGGAAAAACTGATATTTGGCAATGAGGGCTGTCTTGAAAGGGATTGACAGGATGTTTGTAGTGTCATTATTCATATCAACTAAATGGTAGAAACAAGCCAGTGTTCATCCTTCTGAAAAATGGATCACCAAAAGTGTATAATATCCATAACATGAAATGCTATTCAGCCATGTAATGAAACAAAATTTTAGCACATGTAACAGCATGGATTAAACTTGAAAAATATTTTACCAAGGAAAAGAAGCCTGACAGGAAATACACCCCCCCCACACACACACACACACTGCATGTTTCTTTTTATATGCAAGGCCAATAATAGGAAACCACATAGAATCAGAAAGTAGATTAGCAGTTGCTAGGGCTTGAGAGGGAGGAAAGGAGAGTGAGAGGTAGTAGGTGTAGATTTCTTCTTGGGCTGATGAAGATATTCTGGAAGTAGATAGCAGTAATGACTGAACATACTTGAAAGTACACTAAAAATCAAAGAATTGTATAGATAAGAAGGATGATTTTTATGACATAGGATTATATTTCAAGATAAAAGAAAATATGACCAAAGTGTAATATTCTGACATGAGGTAGTGAAGGAGAATATTTAAACAACACAATGAACAATCAAAAAGAGTTTGATGAAGAGAGATCTCTTAGAATTTCACTAAATTTCCTCTTTGACTAGAGAAGGAAGAAATAGTTTCACTGTAACTGACACACACCATACAAACACAATAATGAAGCACACAAATTCAGCTTCTGCTAAATTGTTTCTGAGTTCACAGGGGAATGTTGTGGTGGTTGTCCTGTTTCAAAGTCTTTATGACTCTTTGAAATCTCAGGAATGGCAGCACACCAGGCTCCTCTGTCCTCCACTATCTCCCAGAGTTAGCTCAAAGTAATGTTCATTGAGTCAGTGATGCTATCTGGCCATGTCTTCTTCTTCCAGGGGAATATACAGAAGAATAAATATAATTAATGAAGTGTTTGAATAACACTAAAGCCTAAGGGTCATAGCACCGGAATTTAAGTCCCAGTATACCCAGTGAAATAAAAGACCAAATGCTCATTACTGTTCAGCTACCCAAGACCTGCTCTTTCCACGTATGTTTCCAGATCCTAACTTAAGAAAAATAAGAGAAAATATTTAAATTTGGGAAAAAATAAGTTTGTGAATGAAGGACTTTATGCCTACTTACTCACTAAAATATGCATTTAATGGCAGAAATAATATTTTCTTCACAAAATTGGAAGAATCTCTCTGAACTTGTTAACATTCATAATGTAATTTTATTTTTCTGTTGGCTCACATAAAAGTCTTTGCTCCTTTTTTTCGCTAAGCCACTGTACATGAATTTAAGGTGTGTTGTGTTTTATAGAAACAAAAATTGTTTTATAGAAACAAAAAAATTTAAGGTGTGTTTTGTTTTATAGCATAGATACTAAAATAAAAGGAAAAACAGGTACAAATTCACCTCCATGTAAACCATGTACTGTATTTACTTAGGTCTAAAGAAAAAGTCCATTGCTTTCATTTACATTAATATATATACACAGGCATACACATAAATACAACAGAAAGAGCAAGGTCTTTGCATTTTAGAAACATTTATTGTCCCTCATATAATTTACATTCAATTAAATTGAAAGTCATTTAAAATCTAAAGTGATGCCAATATATGTGGTACAGTCTTCTGTTTTCACTTCCTTTTAGCTCTTTTGTTCCACTGGTCAAAAGAGTCATCCTAGACAATAACCTCTCCACAAAGAGGTGATGAGCATTACGGGAAAGCGATAGCAAATTTGTAGAAAGCAGGTCAGTAATAACTTATTTCATGCCTCAGTTCAGTTCAGTTCAGTTCAGTCGCTCAGTCATGTCCGATTCTTTGCAACTCCATGAACCTCAGCACGCCAGGCCTCCCTGTCCATCACCAAATCCCGGAGTTCACTCAGACTCACGTCCATCGAGTCAGTGATGCCATCCAGCCATCTCATCCTCTGTCGTCCCCTTCTCCTCCTGCCCCCAATCCCTCCCAACATCAGAGTCTTTTCCAGTGAGTCAACTCTTCACATGAGGTGGCCAAAGTACTGGAGTTTTAGCTTTAGCATGATTCCTTTCAAAGAAATCCCAGGGCTGATCTCCTTCAGAATGGACTGGTTGGATCTCCTTGCAGTCCAAGGGACTCTCAAGAGTCTTCTCCAACACCACAGTTCAAAAGCATCAATTCTTCGACACTCGGCCTTCTTCACAGTCCAACTCTCATATCCATGCATGACTACAGGAAAAACCATAGCCTTGACTAGACGGACCTTTGTTGGCAAAAAAAAGTCTCTGCTTTTGAATATGCTATCTAAGTTGATCACAACTTTCCTTCCAAGGAGTAAGCGTCTTTTAATTTTATGGCTGCAGTCACCATCTGCAGTGATTTTGGAGACCTAAAAAATAAAGTCTGACACTGTTTCCACTGTTTCCCCATCTATTTCCCATGAAGTGATGGAACCAGATGCCATGATCTTCATTTTCTGAATGTTGAGCTTTAGGCCAACTTTTTCACTCTCCATTTTCACTTTCATTAAGAGGCTTTTTACCAAATGCTAAACAAAAGTTCAGCTAAAACCAGTAACATAAATATTCTTATCATTGCTAGTCAGTGATGTACTCACTGTTTCTGGAACTAAGAAAAACATTCTTAAACCAACTATGTTTTTTTAGAGAGACAAAAAATAGTATATTTTTTTTTTGTATTCAAGTGAATATTTTTAAACAAAGGGAAAGCTCAGTCCTAAGTTAGAATCTGGTCTCGCTAGAATCTGGTGTCTCTTCCATGTGGTTTTAAAGATTGAAGATGTTTGCTAATTTGATTAATATGTGTCTTGGGTGTTTTGTCTTGGGTTTATCCTGTTTGGGACTCTCTGGGTTTCTTGGACTTGAGTGATTATTTCCTTCCCCATTTTAGGGAAGTTTTCAACTATTATATCCTCAAGTATTTTCTCATGGTTTTTCTTTTTGTCTTCTTCTTCTGGGATCCCTATGATTCGAATGTTGTAGCATTTAATATTGTCCTGGAGGTCTCTGAGATTGTCCTCATTTCTTTTAATTCGTTTTTCTTTTTTCCTCTCTGATTCATTTATTTCTACCATTCTATCTTCTATTTCACTAATCCTATCTTCTGCCTCTATTATTCTACTATTTGTTGCCTCCAGAGTGTTTTTAATTTCATTTATTGCATTATTCATTGTATTTTGACTCTTTTTTATTTCTTCTAGGTCCTTGTTAAACCTTTCTTGCATCTTCTCAATCCTTGTCTCCAGGCTATTTATCTGTGATTCCATTTTAGTTTCAAGATTTTGGATCAATTTCACTATCATTATTTGGAATTCTTTATCAGGTAGATTGCCTATCTCTTCCTCTTTTGTTTGGTTCGCTGGGCATTTATCCCGTTCCTTTATCTGCTGGGTATTCCTCTGTCTCTTCATCTTGTTTAAATTGCTGAGTTTTGGGTGTCCTTTCTGTATTCTGGCAGTTTGTGGAGTTCTCTTTATTGTGGCATTTCCTCACTCTGTGTGGGTTTGTACAGGTGGCTTGTCAAGGTTTCTTGGTTAGGGAAGCTTGTGTCGGTGTTCTGGTGGGTGGAGCTGTATTTCTTCTCTCTGGAGTGCAATGAAGTGTCCAGTAATGAGTTATGAGATGTCTATGGTTTTGAGGTGACTTTGGGCAGCCTGTATCTTGGAGCTCAGGGCTGTGTTCCTTTGTTGCTGGAGAATTTGATTGGTATGTCTTGCCCTGGAACTTGCTGGCCCTTGTGTGGTGCTTGGTTTCAGTGTAGGTATGGAGGTGTTTGATGAGCTCCTGTCAATTAATGTTCCCTGGAATCAGGAGTTCCCTGGAGTCAGGGTTTGGACTTAAGCCTCTTGCTTCCAGTTATCAGTCTTACTTTTACAGTAGTTTCAAAACTTCTCCTTCTATGCAGCACCATTGTTAAAACATCTACATTAAAGATGAAAAGTTTCTCCACTTTGAGGGTCACCCAGAGAGGTTCACAGCATTACAGGAGAAAATAAGAGGGAGGAGGGAGTTAGCGGTGACCTGAATGAGATTAGGTAGAATCAATAGAGGAGAAAGTGGGCTATCCAGTAATCTCTTCCTTATATACACTCCACAACTGGACCGCTCAGAGATGTTCACGGAGTTAAGGGAAAAACAACAAACAACACACAAGGGAATTCCCATAAGGATAACAGCTGATCTTTCAATAGAAGTCTTAAAGCCAGGAGGGAATGGCAAGACATACTTAAAGTGATGAAAGAAAATAACCTACAGCCCAGATTATTGTACCCAGCAAGGATCTCATTCAAATATGAAGGAGAAGTCAAAAGCTTTATAGAAAAGCAAAAGCTGAGAGAATTCAGCACCACCAAACCAGCTCTCCAACAAATACTAAAGGATATTCTCTAGACAGGAAACACAAGAACGGTGTATAAACTCGAACCCAAAACAATAAAGTAAATGGCAACAGGATCATACTTATCAGTAATTACCTTAAACGTAAATGGGTTGAATGCCCCAACCAAAAGACAAAAACTGGCTGAATGGATACAAAAACAAGACCCCTACATATGTTGTCTACAAGAGACCCACCTCAAAACAGGGGACACATACAGACTGAAAGTGAAAGGCTGGAAAAAGATTTTCCATGCAAATAGGGACCAAAAGAAAGCAGGAGTAGCAATACTCATATCAGATAAAATAGACTTTAAAACAAAGGCTGTGAAAAGAGACAAAGATGGTCACTACCAAATGATCAAAGGATCAATCCAAGAAGAAGATATAACAATTATAAATATATAGGCACCCAACACAGGAGCACAGCAATATGTAAGACAAATGCTAACAAGTATGAAAGGAGAAATTAACAATAACACAATAATAGTGGGAGACTTTAATACCCCACTCACACCTATGGATAGATCAACTAAACAGAAAATTAACAAGGAAACACAAACTTTAAATGATACAATAGACCAGTTAGACCTAATTGATATCTATAGGACATTTCATTCCAAAACAATGAATTTCACCTTTTTCTCAAGCGCACATGGAACCTTCTCCAGGATAGATCACATCCTGGGCCATAAAGCTAGCCTTGGTAAATTCAAAAAAATAGAAATCATTCCAAGCATCTTTTCTGACCACAATGCAGTAAGATTAGATCTCAATTACAGGAGAAAAACTATTAAAAATCCCAACATATGGAGGCTGAACAACATGCTGCTGAATAACCAAAAAATCACACAAGAAATCAAAAAAGAAACCAAAATTTGCATAGAAACGAATGAAAATGAAAACAAAACAACCCAAAACCTGTGGGACACTGTAAAAGCAGTCCTAAGGGGAAAGTTCATAGCAATACAGGCACATCTCAAGAAACAAGAAAAAAGTCAAATAAATAACCTAACGCTACACCTAAAGCAACTAGAAAAGGAAGAAATGAAGAACATCAGTGTTAGTAGAAGGAAAGAAATCTTTAAAATTAGGGCAGAAATAAATGCAAAAGAAACAAAAGAGACCATAGCAAAAATCAACAAAGCCAAAAGCTGGTTCTTTGAAAGGCTAAATAAAATTGACAAACCATTAGCCAGACTCATCAAGAAACAAAGGGAGAAAAATCAAATCAATAAAATTAGAAATGAAAATGGGGAGATCTCAACAGACAACACAGAAATACAAAGGATCATAAGAGACTACTATCAACAATTATATTTCAATAAAATAGACAACGTGGAAAAAAATGGACAAATTCTTAGAAAAGTGCAACTTTCCATAACTGGACCAGGAAGAAATAGAAAATCTTAACAGACACATCACAAGCACGGAAATTGAAACTGTAATCAAAACTCTACCAGCAAACAAAAGCCCAGGTCCAGACGGCTTCACAGCTGAATTCTACCAAAAACTTAGAGAAGAGCTAACACCTATCCTACTCAAACTCTTCCAGAAAATTGCAGAGGAAGGTTAACTTCCAAACTCATTCTATGAGGCCACCATCACCCTAATACCAAAACCTGACAAAAATCCCAGAAAAAAAGAAAACTACAGGCCAATATCACTGATGAACATAGATGCAAAAATCCTTAACAAAATTCTAGCAATCAGAATCCAACAACACATTAAAAAGATCATACACCATGACCAAGTGGGCTTTATCCCAGGGATGCAAGGATTCTTCAATATCCACAAATCAATCAATGTAATACACCACATTAACAAATTGAAAAATAAAAACCATATAATTATCTCAATAGATGCAGAGAAAGCCTTTGACAAAATTCAACATCCATTTATGATAAAAACTCTCCAGAAAGCAGGAATAGAAGAAACATACCTCAACATAATAAAAGCTATATATGACAAACCCACAGCAAACATTATCCTCAATGGTGAAAAATTGAAAGCATTTCCTCTAAAGTCAGGAACAAAACAAGGGTGCCCACTTTCACCATTACTATTCAACATAGTTTTGGAAGTTTTGGCCACAGTAATCAGAGCAGAAAAAGAAATAAAAGGAATCCAAATTGGAAAAGAAGAAATAAAACTCTCACTATTTGCAGATGACATGTTCCTCTACATAGAAAACCCTAAAGACTCCACCAGAAAATTACTAGAACTAATCAGTGATTATAGTAAAGTTGCAGGATATAAAATCAACACAAAGAAATCCCTTGCATTCCTATACACCAATAATGAGAAAACAGAAAGAGAAATTAAGGAAACAATTCCATTCACCATTGCAATGGAAAGAATAAAATACTTAGGAATATATCTACCTAAAGAAACTAAAGACCTATATATATTGAAAACTATAAAACACTGGTGAAAAAAATCAAAGAGGACATTAATAAATGGAGAAATATACCATGTTCATGGATTGGAAGAATGAATATAGTAAAAATGAGTATACTACCCAAAGCAATTTATAGATTCAATGCAATCCCTATCAAGCTACCAACGGTATTCTTCACAGAGCTAGAACAAATAATTTCACAATTTGTATGGAAATACAAAAAACCTCGAATAGCCAAAGCAATCTTGAGAAAGAAGAATGGAACTGGAGGAATCAACCTACCTGACTTCAGGCTGTACTACAAAGCCACTGTCATCAAGACAGTATGGTACTGGCACAAAGACAGAAATATAGATCAATGGAACAAAATAGAAAGCCCAGAGATAAATCCACACACATATGGACACCTTACCTTTGACAAAAGAGGCAAGAATATACAATGGATTAAAGACAATCTCTTTAACAAGTGGTACTGGGAAAACTCGTCAACCACTTGTAAAAGAATGAAACTAGAACACTTTCTAACACCATACACAAAAATAACTCAAAATGGATTAAAGATCTCAATGTAAGACCAGAAAATATAAAACTCCTAGAGGAGAACATAGGCAAAACACTCTCCGACATACATCACAGCAGGATCCTCTATGACCCATCTCCCAGAATATTGGAAATAAAAGCAAAAATAAACAAATGGGACCTAATTAACCTTAAAAGCTTCTGCACAACAAAGGAAACTATTAGCAAGGTGAAAAGGCAGCCTTCAGAATGGGAGAAAATAATAGCAAATGAAGCAACTGACAAAGAACTAATCTCAAAAATATACAAGCAACTCCTACAACTCAATTCCAGAAAATTGAATGATCCAATCAAAAAATTTGCCAAAGAACTAAATAGACATTTCTCCAAAGAAGACATACAGATGGCTAACAAACACATGAAAAGATGCTCAACATCACTCATTATCAGAGAAATGCAAATCAAAACCACTATGAGGTATCATTTCACACAAGTCAGAATGGCTGCGATCCAAAAGTCTACAAGCAATAAATGCTGGAGAGGTGTGGAGAAAAGGGAACCCTCTTACACTGTTGGTGGAAATGCAAACTAGTACAGCCACTATGGAGAACAGTGTGGAGATTCCTTAAAAAACTGGAAATAGAACTGCCTTATGATCTTGCAATCCCACTGCTAGGCATACACACTGAGGAAACCAGAAGGGAAAGAGACACGTGTACCCCAATGTTCATCGAAGCACTGTTTCTAATAGCCAGGATGTGGAAGCAACCTAGATGTCCATCATCAGATGAATGGATAAGAAAGCTATGGTACATATACACGGTGGAGTATTACTCAGCCATTAAAAAAGAATACATTTGAATCAGTTCTAATGAGGTGGATGAAACTGGAGCCTATTATACAGAGTCAAGTAAGCCAGAAAAAAAACACCAATACAGTATACTAACACATATATATGGAATTTAGAAAGATGATAACAATAACCCTGTATACAAGACAGAAAAAGAGACACTGATGTATAGAACAGTCTTATGGACTCTGTTGGAGAGGGAGAGGATGGGAAGATTTGGGAGAATGGCATTGAAACTTGTATAATATCATGTATGATATGAGCCGCCAGTCTAGGTTCGATGCACAATACTGGATGCTTGAGGCTGGTGCACTGGGATGATCCAGAGGGATGGTATGGTGAGGGAGAAGGGAGGAGGGTTCAGGATGGGGAACACATGTATACCTGTGGTGGATTCATTTCGATATTTGGCAAAACCAATACAATATTGTAAATTTTAAAAATAAAATACAATTACAAAAATAAAAAAATAAAGATTGAAGAAAGGTAAAATCATCCAGCTCTATTCTCTGATATCAGAAAAGTAAGGCTCAGAGAAGAGTTTGTAGAAAGTAGCAAACCTTGTGAATGGCATCTAGATTGTCTTGAAACATTGTCAAAGTTCTTCCTCATATGCCTTTTATTATTGCATAATAGACAGCTATGCCTCTTTAAAGAGTAGGTACAAGACTGGATTATTTTCTAAGTATAAAAAGACAATAAAGGAAAAAAAATGATCTGCCTTATTATTTTTTTTAGATGTGCAGAAGCATTAAACATGCATGTGTGATTTTCTTGACAGCATTCTCAAAAGTTCACACAAGATCTAAGAAGAATGGAAAGAGAGAATTGCTCCTCCTTGACTAAATTCATTTTCTTGGGAATTGCTGATAACACTGAGAACAAAGTGATCCTATTTATAATATTTTTACCTGTTTATCTCATTAATCTTCCAGCAAACCCTAGAATGATAATCTTGATTAGGATGGATCTCCAGCTGCACACACCCATGTACTTTATCCTCAGCCACCTCTGCTTCTGTGACCTCTTCTATTCCACAGCCATCAGCCTAAGATGCTGGTGGACCTATTTGCCAAGATCATATCAATCCCTTCCTATGGCTGTACTCTGAATTTCTTGGTTCTCTATACCTTTGTAGATTCTGAATGTCTCCTGCTGGCACTGATGGCCTATGACCGGTACAAGGCTGTCAGCAACCCCTTGCTCTATGCAGTCAGCATGTCCAGCAGGGTGTATTCTCTGCTCATGGCTGGGGTTTACCTGGCAGGAATGATAGATGCTTTGATAAACACAACATTAGCATTCCATTTATGCTTCTGTGGGTCAAATGAGATTAACCACATTTTTTGCAATGTTCCTCCTCTCCTGTTGATATCTTGCTCAGACACACAGGTCATTGAGTTAGTGATATTCATGGTTTTTGGCTTTATTGAATTAAACTTCATTTTCAGGAGTCCTTGTCTCTTATTTTTATATCATCTTATCAGTCTTGAAGATCTACTCTGCTGAAGAGAGGTTCAAAGCTTTCTCCACCTGTATATCCCACCTAACTGCTGTGGCAATTTTCCAGGGAACTCTGCTCTTTATGTATTTCATGCTGAGTTCTTCATACTCTCTAGATGAAGACAAAATGACCTCATTGTTTTACACCCTTGTGATTCCCATGTTAAACCCTCTGATTTACAGCCTAAGGAATGAAGATGTGAAACAGGTCCTGGAAAAATTGAAAAATAAATGACTTTAATTATTTGTATTAAGTATTTGTGCACATATATGCATTCATGTACATATATTAATTGTTGATTTATTAAAATTAAAACTAGGATAAATGAGAAGAATAATTTCTCAAATTCTTAAAGTGATATGTGTATAAAATCCAAATTTTGTTTCTCCCACACATGTCATGCTTCATTATGTTTCCATATATATACGTATATATATATATATATGTATATATACATACATATAGCACTTTGCATATGTGAAAAAGTTTTCTGTCTTTTCCATTGTAGTAACTTTTTTCATTTTTTAATTCAAGCATTATTTTCAATTACACTAAGATTTATTGTGCATTTACTCAGTGATATTTGAGCCTGTAGCCTTTTTATATACTATTGTAGATCTTATAGTTTATGCACTACTGAAGTTAGTACTAAAAATAAATTAACCAAACAGTCAAGGAATTCATAATTGGCCTCAAATTCATCAGTATATAAAACATAAAGGGCTATAATTTCCAAACAAAAATATCTAAAACTAGTATAAAAGAAAAGCGACTTTGAATAGAGATATTCAGTCAAATTTTAAAAAGATTCAATTTGGGAAATGGAAAAGTTGTAGGCAGGGTACCTGAAAGTTATTCCGGTCTTGAACTGTATGCATCCTGTCTTTATGTTTACTATAACATGGAGGAAATATGAGGGTCATGTGCTACATGAAATATTAATACAGAGGAAAACAAGTACTATATGATGTCACATATATGTAGAATCTAAAGGTTAATTCAGAAATTGCCTGACAGGCCAGTGATTAGAATTCCATGTTTCACTAACTGGGTCAGTCTGACCCTTGATCAAGGAACTAAGATCCAGGCAAGATGAGTGTTACAGTAAAAAAAAAAAAAAAAATCAAATTCATAGAAACAGGGTGGTTGAATGTTTCTAGGGCCTTAAAGGGGAAATTGGTGGTGTTGCAAAAAGTGTACAAACTTTATTTGATGGATATTTTAGGGGCATCTACTGTATATGATGATTCTATTTAACAATAATGAAAACTTGAGAAATTGGATAAAAAAATAAATCTTAACTGCCCTCAGTATACACACACTCAAAATGGTAACTCTGTGAGGTGAAGCATGTGTTAATCAACCTTATTGTGGTAATAATTTCACAATGTATGCATATAACACATTGTGTACTTATCACTACACATGGTATTAGTCAATTACATTTGAATAAAGTTAGATAAAAATAAGATATCTAAAGATTAGATTTTAAAGGCATATAGAAGAGCTGTGCACTTGTTGCAGTACAATATTGTGCTGTCATTATTAACTATAAATTCTTCTGCACTTCCTCCAAGATAATTTTCTTCTCTTCCTCCTCATTGCCAACCCTGGTTAAATGCCCATCTCTCTGTGGTTTACAAACAATCACCTCTAAGTCATTGGCTTATATTACCCTGTTTGTGAGCATTCTTTGCTAAAGAATTGAGCATTCCATCCTTGTTAACCAAGCACTGAATTTTGCCTGAAATATAAAATAAATAGACATGAATTTACCTAAAAACAGTAGGCAATATTTTTTTGAGTATTACTTATATCTCAGTAGCACAGAATTAAACGAAGATTTGGTAAGTACCTTAATACACACACACACACACACACACACACACACACACATATCTCACAATAGTGTATATATATTGTATATATATACACAAAAGTTTTTTGCAAGATGCATAAAATTTTATGGACACTAATATGCCTATAGAGACATATATATTCATTAATTACACTACAAGGAAGAAGCTATACATTCTTGATATTTGACTATCACATCTGCTTTTAATATGGCTTCCTTAAGGCTAAAACACTCATCAGTTTGCTGAGAAAGTAAGGCTACAATCCAATGATATATTTGTAATACCATAAACTACTGAAGAACACTCCTATTTACACATTAAAATTGTAAAGTTAAAAGCTTCGGATGGTCTTAAATTTTCCAGCTGCCATTGTAAAATGTCCTTATATAAAAATGTTTCAGAATGGAATAATAAAGCCTATGAAATTCCTTTGTTATTCATAGTGGAATTTGTAAAACTCTATGGCATGTTAAGAAGAGTTCTCATTGTGAAAACATCGTAATCAATAATATAAAAGGTTTACAGGTTTCTATTCCTGGTATATTTTATCAATTTACCCAACCTTCTTTTGAACTGTTGCTTACGAGGAACAACATGGCAGAAAACATTGGCTGGAATATATTAAAGTCAAAATACGGTATCAATGAGTGAGTGAAATGTGTTCAGTCATGTCCGACTCTTTGCGACCCCATGGACTATATAGTCCATGGAATTCTCCAGGTCAGTTCTGGAGTGGGGAGTCATTTCCTTCTCCAGGGGATCTTCCCAACCCAGGGATCAAACCCAGGTCTCCTGCATTGCAGGCAGATTCTTTACCAGCTGAGCCACAAGGGAAGCCCATGGTGTCAATGGATTGCCATTAAATTTTAGTATACTAATATAACATATTAATAATATTTATATCTTAATAGTCTTCATTCGTTTCCCATTTAATCTTTCCACACCACATTCTTCTCACACAACCAGTGCAATGTATGATGGTAAATATCATTGTCCAAATGTAATTTATCAATGAGTGTGTAATGTGTTAATATTATAGTCATATATCTTGACATCTTCCTTCATCCTTGCCACTGAAATAATGAAGTACATATATGGCCAAAACAATGTTAGATTTGGGTAAATTTCCAACATAGAGGACAGATAGAGGCATACTAATTATGGGATGCATGAATATATTCATTATAAATCATGCAGTAATAATGTTCAGTACATAGTAGGTTCTGTGTTATAGCCAGAGGCAGCAACATTTAACCTCCCTGAACACCTTTCTCTTTAGTTAGAAACATGCTATGGTCCAGACAGCAAGTCCCCTCTAAATATAACACATCACTCTTCCTTCCTATCCATCAGGTTCCCTAAAGTTAAATAGAGACTTCAGCTAGATTACCTCTAAGGTCCTTTACAGATGGTACAATCTGTCTCTATAAAATATGATTCTACTTCTGTGTAAATTCACCCCAGGTACTGGAAAGGACTTGAAAGTTGTAAACAAAGAAAAAAAAAAAGAATCACCTCATATTCAAACAAGAAATTGTTTGATACATGTAATCTGTTTAACCTAAAGTGGTGGTGACATGAAGCCATCTAAGTAGTATAAATTTCAGAAGGGCAAACATTTTCAAATGTGACCTTATTGTGTGTCTTGTTATTCAGATTCAGAAACTCATAGACTCATCACAAAGTGGATATCCACCTATTTAGCACTGAAGTAAATAAAATGTTAGAAATTGTATTATGCAAGGAGAGCAAACCAGTCAATCTTAATAGAAATCAGTCCTGAATATTCATTGGAAGAACTAAAGCTGAAGCTGAAGCTCCAATACTTTGAACCACCTGATGTGAAGAACTGACTCATTGAAAAAGACCCTGATGCTGGGAAAGGTTGACGGCAGGAGGAAAAGGGGACGACAGAGGATGAGATGATTGATGGCATCCTCAGTTTAATGGAAATGAGTTTGAACAAGCTCTGGGAGTTGGTGATGGACAGGGAAGCCTGGTGTGCTGCAGTCCATGGGGTGACAAAGGGTCGGACACGACTGAGAGACTGAACTGACTGACCAAATGGCAAAGTGTAAGCAAGTGCAGTATTTGGTGAGGGTGTGAATCAGCCATGGCTTTCACACATTTATAATAGATTGAGAATTGTCTCTGTACTTAGTAAACAGCACGGCAAAGTTTCCTATTACCATAGCTGGACATAAATGTTCTAGAACCCCAAAATACCTTTCCTAGAATTATGCCCAAGAGTGAAGAACAAATCAGTTCAGTCACTCTGTCGTGTCCGACTCTTTGTGACCCCATGGACCTCAGCACGCCAGGCCTCCCTGTCCATCACCAACTCCCAGAATCCACCCAAACCCAGGTCCATTGAGTCAGTGATGCATTAGTTTAACAAATCTATATTTTCTCTGTTATCTAGCTTATTCTGGTGTGTTCCAATCCAAAGGAAAGCAGTTTGACATTATTGAGCCAGTGAAATATAATGTGGAGTTTTATTTCAGTTATATTTCTTGAGAAAAGAAAAGTAACCTAAACTTTCAAAAAATGATTACAACCTAGATGCCCATCAGCAGACGAATGGATAAGAAAGCTATGGTACATATACACAATGGAGTATTACTCAGCCATTAAAAAGAATACATTTGAATCAGTTGTAATGAGGTGGATGAAACTGGAGCTGATTATACAGAGTGAAGTAAGCCAGAAAGAAAAACACCAATAAAGTATACTAACACATATATATGGAAGACAGCAAAAGAGACACAGATGTATAGAACAGTCTTTTGGTCTCTGTGGGAGAGGGTGAGGGTGGGGTGATTTGGGAGAACGGCAATGAAACATGTATAATATCATATGTGAAATGAATTGCCAGTCCAGGTTCAATGCATGGTACAGGATGCTTGGGGCTGGTGCACTGGGATGACCCAGAAGGATGGTATGGGGAGGGAGGGTGGAGGGGGGCTCAGGATGGGGAACACATGTACACCTGTGGCAGTTTCATGTTGATCTATGGCAAAACCAATACAATACTGTAAAATAATTAACCTCGAAGTAAAATAAATAAATGAATATTAAGAAAAAATAAATAAAATTAAAAACGAAAGAAAAAAAAAATCTGACCATATTAAAAAAAAAAAAAAAAGGATACCAATGTCCCATAAGAAAACTGTTTTTAGAAGGATGTCTAGTTCCTTGTCTTACTGAAGTTTACTTAATGTTTGTGTGTGATATTTCTCCAACAGAGAGCAAAATATTCATGGTTATTTTGCTTGGGGCTAGTGCACTGGGACGACCCAAGGGATGGTATGGGGAGGGAGGAGGGAGGAGGGAGGAGGGTTCAGGATGGGCAGCATGTGTATACCTGTGGCAGATTCATGTTGATATATGGCAAAACCAATACAATATTGTAAAGTTAAAAAATAAATTAAATTAAAAAATACAAAAAAATAAAATAAAACTAGTTCAGCAATGTCTCCAATAATTTTTTCCCAAACTTTAAGCTTTGTATTTAATGCTCAGGTATAGCTGATACAATAATTTAATACAAATTACTTAGTATTCTATATCAGAAAAGGAGTTAAAAATGAAAGAGTTGTGGAGGATAAATTTACTTACCACTTTGATAAGTATCAAATAAACAATATTTCTAACCACAGGAAATAATGGGTGCAGTAAAAATTAAATGGAAAGCTATCAAAAGTTATTCTCATAGCCATTGGGCATGAGTCTTTGACATATCTCAAGCTCTATAAGCATTTGCTTCTGGAAACAGAGATAATCTTCAATTAAATTTCTATTAAAAGTTCAGAAATTTTAAGTGGAAAAAAAAAAGGCTTTAGCTCTAAAGAAATGACTGAATTTATCAAAAATCTTTGATGTCATTTATATTTGTAAGATGCACAGATAAGTTTTCAAATAATTTTTAACTGAGATGTTGAGAATTATGTTTTCCATTTACCACAGGCCGTTAAAGTATGAGTTAGAGAAAAAAACATAAATAAAGCACTCTGGATAATAGTGTCCTGGATGGCAAAATAGAGGTGAAAAAAGAGAGAGGAGGAAAAACTCAGGCAGATATGATATTCAAAAGAGCTTAATATTACTAATTTCAACACAGACAATTTAAAATTAGTGAAAATTATAACTATTTGAAAGTACTTAAAATATTCGCTTTCACAGTAGTTGCAGTGCACAGGCTTAGCTGTCCCGCAGCATGTGGGATCGTCCTACCAGGGATCAAATCCATCTCTGTTGTGCTGACAGGCAGATTGTTTACCACTGAGCCACCAAGGAAGTCCTGCTGAATAGTTTTGAAAATAGTAATAATAAAAAAAAAAAAAACCTCAGGTTATAGCAAACAATGTTTATCTCTGCCCCATTATCCTCATTATTAATACATCTTCTTTATATCAGTTGCTGGATTTTTCTAAATGTAAAATAAAATAGAAAAGCAAAATTGCTTTGTAAAATTGAAGCAACCATGTGCATGGGAGGAAGTACTACTATCTCTCTCTATATATATACATATATTTTTTTCCCCTAAATTGTGGAGTGTGGTTATTAAACCTATTTAAAGGAAAGAATAGGAAGTAGTCATATTAAATTATCTCTTTTATTTTTGGATTATACCCATTTTTGTCTTTTGTTGTTCAGTTGCTAGGTCATGACCCCATGAAGTGTAGCATGCCAGTCTTCTCAGTCCATCACTAGCTCCGAGTTTGCTCAAACTCATGTCCATTGAGTCATTGATGCCATTCAACCATCTCATCTTCTGTTTCCCCCTTCTTTTCTTGCCTTCAAATTTTCCCAGTATATGGGTCTTTTTCATTGAGTCAGCTCTTTGCATCAGGTGGCCAAAGTACTGGAGCTTCAACTTCAGCATCAGTCCTTCCAATGAATATTCAGGACTGATTTCCTTTAGGATGGACTGATTTGATCTCTTTGCTGTCCAAGGGACTCTAAAGTTTCCAGCACAGCAGTTCCAAAGTGTAAGTTCTTCAGCACTCAGCCTTCTTTATGGTCCAACTCTCACATCCATGCATGATTACTGGAAAAACCATAGCTTTGTCTACCAGAAACTTTGTTGCATTTTTGTCTTTATTAGTTGTTAAATGTAATACAGTGACCAAACAGGTGCTGGTATTTAGGGCATAAGTGTAGAGATTTAAAGATTAGATAAGAATCTTTATGCCATTGAAATGGAAGCTTTGTATATTCTAAATGAATATTTTCCAAATGGACTTGTCATTCTGGTGAGTGAAAGAATTAGCCACTCAGTCATGCCTGACTCTTTGTGCCCCATTGATTGTGTCGTCCATGGGATTTCCAGGCAAGAATACTGGAGTGGGTCACCATTTCATACTCCAGGAGATCTTCCCCACCCAGGAACTGAACCCGGATCTACCTATATTCCAAGCAGATTCTGTATGAATAGCCAGAGAAACCCAAGGGCTCTGGAAAAAGTACTCCTTTTATTTACATAAATTCTGATTCTCTAATTATTGTACTTTCCTCCCAAAGACCGAGAGTATAGATTTAAGCCCTGCAAATTATTTCTTTGACAAATTAAAAGAAAATGCTGGATTTAATCCATCTCCATAATTTGGGTGTAATAAATACATTCCAGAAAAATTCAGAGATTTGCTACCTTGTAGCTTTCAATGGCATTTACACTTCTTAGCCTGTTATGGAGACTTTCTGTTTATTTGACTGTTTGCCAATAAAATAAAAACATTTTATTTAAATTGTTTTCTTTTGTACTATAAAAAAATTTATCCTTGAAAATATACCTTTGGGTTTATTTGATTTCTCTTGAAAGACTTTTGTCTCTGCATGTTCACTCTATCTGAAAGTACTCTTTACCCTTGTGCTTGTAGAAAACACTTAGTTTTCCTTCAAGTTCTTGTTAAATGTTATTATTCTTTGATCCATATACTAATTCTCCATTCAAATCTTTATTATCAAACTAATCACTTCTAACATTAATTTTCTCTGCATTTATCTCCTTTACCATAAAGACACCAAACAGATATTTTGAGGCAAGCACTGTTATCATTTACTTTATTCCCCTGGCAAAGTGGCTCACATACATGTAGGGTTGACTGCTGTTTGTATACAAAGATTACCTTAGTATAATGACTAACTCATATGCCATCTTGGAAGTATCAAAATTAAAGTAGCTAACTTCTGAAAGTACTTCATTCAACATCTAGGAACAGCTTAGATACTGTAAATATAATTTATTCATTGCTATCTGCATTTCAATATATCAAGCCCACAGATTTATTTTGTTATGTTCTGGTTAAGGATAGCTATAAAATTCAGATTATTTGCCAATACTGTATTTGGCAAGTTTTACATAAACATAATAAATTCTGATATCACTTTAAAATTGGAAGATCTTAGAGGGCTCAGATGATAAAAATCTGTCTGCAACGTGGGGGATTAGGGTTCAATCTCTGAATCAGGAATATCCCCTGGAGAAGGGAATGGCAACCCACTCCAGTATTTTTGCCTGGAGAATCCCATGGACAGAGGCTGGTGGTGGGTCACCGTCCTTGGGGTTGCAAAGAGTGACACAACTGAGCAATTAGCATACACACACA
>NW_011478894.1:0-436 GCF_000754665.1 Bison bison bison | reverse complement strand
CACTAAAGCAAAGCACAGTAAAATGAGGTATGGCAATAAAAGGTGTTAAATTTATCAAATAAAAAAAAATAAATAAAGTGCTGAAAAATTAAAAAAAAAAAAAAAAAACAGACTGTGATCCAATGATCATACAAGAAAACGAAAGAAAAGGCATCCAAATTGGAAAGGAAGAAGCAAAACTGTTACTATTTGCAAATGACATGATACTATATATGGAAAATATATTTTTTCTAAAGCTTCCACCTCCAAATTATTAGAACTAATAAATGTGTTCAGGAAAGTTTCAGGCTACAAGACTGATACACAGAGATCTGTTGCGTTCCTATACACCAATAATGAACTACCAGAAAGAGAAAGCAAAAATACATGTATAGAGATAGATAGATAGATATCAAAATCACAGCAAAAAGAATAATACCTAGGAATAAACTTAACC
>NW_011478893.1:4752-6283 GCF_000754665.1 Bison bison bison | reverse complement strand
TTGCATGAGGTAGCCAAAGTATTGAAGTTTCAGCTTCAGCATCAGTCCTTCCAATGAACACCCAGGACTGATCTCCTTTAGAATGGACTGGTTGGACCTCCTTGCAGTCCAAGGGACTCTCAAGGGTCTTCTCCAACACCACAGTTCAAAGGCATCAAGTCTTCGGTGCTCAGCTTTCTTCAGAGTCCAACTCTCAGCTCCCTTTAAAAGTTGTCATTCTGTGATATTAGTGGCAAGCCACTCCAATATTCTGCCTGGGAAATCCCATGGACAGAGGAGCTTGGTGGGCTACTGTCCATGGGGTCTCAAAGATTCTGATGGAACTGAGCAACTGAGCACGCATTAACTTTGTAAAAATATGGTGATTCTCTTTGTCTGCCCAGGTGGCCTTAACAAAATACCTCAGACTGGGCAGGTTCAACTACAGAAATTTATCTTGGTTTCCCATGAGAGCCCTATCCTGGGCTGCAGACGGCCGCCTTCCCTCTGTCTTCACGTGGACTCACTCTGTATCGGAGAAGAGAGAGAGAGAGGTCCCTGGGGTCCTCTTCCTCTTGTAAGGACAGCAGTCTGTTGAATCAGAGCCCCACCCTTACAACCTCACTTACACCCTGGAGACCCCTTCTCCCAGTACAGTCACTCTGGCCTTCAGCACGGGAATTCCGTGGGACACAGTCCAGTTCATCACGGTAAAGGCACGGTGGTTTTGTCTAAAAAAAAAGCATGACAAGCCCCTTCTGGAGATTGTGCCCACTCTTCAGGTGGCTCAGTGATAAAGAATCCGTCTGGAATGCAGGAGACATGGGTTTGAACCCTGGGTCAGGAAGATTCCCTGGAGGAGGAAGTGGCAGCCACTCCAGAAAGCCTGGCAGGCTACAGTCTGCGGGGTCGCAAAGAGTCAGACAGACTGAGTGACCAAGCAGCCTTATTCTGGAGATTGGATGGGACAAGTGCAGCCCGTTGGTAGCTACGGGGCTGCGTGCTGTGCGCACGGGGTTTCCCACACTTTGCTCACTGTTGTTGCTCAGTCACCTGACTCTTTTGTGACCCCATGGACTGCGGCCCGCCAGGCTCTGTCTGTCCGTGGGATTTCCCCAGCAGGAATACTGAAGTGCGTTGCCGTTTCCTGCTCCTCTCTCATTGTTACTGAATCTGAAATTGTCTATGGTTAAAAAAGACAATCGTAAAATAGACGGTCAAATACGACATGTCAAGTGGATAATGTTACAACAGAGAATCCACTTGGATTTCCACACCACAGAGGGGCCCTTTTGGGATGTGAGCTCTGTGCAAACAAAGAGGTGGGGAGGGGGCGTCCTTGGAGCCTGGAAGGTGCCTGTGGACCCCCGCAGCGGAGGCTCCTGGACCCGAAAGGAAGCGGATGCTGGACGCTATCCATTAGGGAGTCAAGGCACAGACACTCACTGGTCTCTTCCGGGTCCTCCTGCAGCCCTCAGATAAAACCAAGGCCGTCCTCAGGGCCAGAGCCCTAGTGAGGCCCGCGGCCGTGGTCGGGTGACCGGTCGCTGCT
>NW_011478893.1:0-1896 GCF_000754665.1 Bison bison bison | reverse complement strand
AAAAGAGTTTTAGGTTGAAACACTATCACACCCAGGAACTTTATTAACTGGAGCTGTAAGTTAACTCTTTTTTCAGAGAGAGGTAGTGGGGGACAGCCCCCCGTAAAGTCAGAGGTGTAGGTGAGAGCACAAAGCAGAAAGTAGGCAGACTCTGGTTTTGGGAGTAGATGCTCGAGGAGTTCCGGGGGGACTCCTGAGGCTCGATCCCGCCTTTGCGTATGCCGAGCCTCCTTCCTCATGACCTTTGCCACGGGTGGAGCTCCTGCTCCCGGCACACCCCAATTGCCTTTCCCCCAAAATAAAATGCTCAGGAGGAAAATGCACATTCCTGCAGCAGCTGACCCCCACCCACCCCCGGCTCCACCAGGAAAGCCTTAGTTTATATATTATTTCCACATCAAAATAAAGTATTCAAACCAAGTCAAAGGTGTGCTCAGGTCATGTCCGACTCTGTGCGACCCCATGGACTGTAGCCCGCCGGGCTCCTCTGTCCACGGGATTCTCCAGGCAAGAATACTGGAGGGGGTTGCCATCCCCTTCTCCAGGGGATCTGCCCGACCCAGGGGTCAAACCCAGGTCTCTAACGTCTCCTGCACTGGCAGGAGGTTCTTTACCACCAGCACCGCCGGGGAAGCCCCCAGTGCACGACGGGCCCTATTGTTTTATATCGCTTATGGCTTTATTGTCATGTGCTTTAGAATATATTAAGATACATAGCTTTGAGTTTTTCTCCCGGTGGGAGTGTTCCACAGCGTATTCTCTCTCTTTCCACTTGACCAGCTGCTTCGTCAGTTGGCGCAGCCGCGTCTCATCCTGGGCCTCGTCGTCTTCCTCGTGTCCCTGCACCCAGACCAAGCGTCCTGACGATGTGGGCACAGCTCTGTTGGTTGCAGCAACACTTCTGCAACACGGACGCAGCTTGGTTTCCTTGATGATAAATACCCAGGTTGTCGCCAGGGTGTTTTTTGCCGTTACAAATGTTGCTAAGACCAACACTTTCCACGTTGATTTCTAACCACCTTAAAGTAATTCCGTGGGGTACGGGTATCACCGCTGCTCTTCAGAAGGCACGTGGATTTATGCTTAGGTAGACACTTCACGTCAACCTTGCAAAGATTCTGCCGACTTGGGCTCCCACCCACCACTGCAGTGCCAGCCCTGACCAAATCCGCACGTGCCTGGTTAGCTTTTGCAGACTTGTCGGGCAGCGTGTTACCCCGGTCACCGTGCCCCTATTAGAGGGACCGAGTGCCTTCTCAGGTAGCAGCCCATCCGTGCCCTCCCCCATTTTTCTCCTGGGCCTTTCCCCCTTTTCTCACTGGTCTCCGGGAGCTTTTTGCATAATGGAGAGTTTTGTCTGTTACATACGATGCAGATCTTTTCTCTCTGCCCGTCTTTTATCCTTTTGTTTTCCTTAATGGTGAACTTGGAACGGGACCCATCTCAGCAGCAGTCAAGCCTTCGAGCACATGCACAGAGCTTAGCGGGGTCAGCGCTGAAGGGCTCCCTGAGGGTCTGGGAGCAGAGTGCCCTGTGTGCTGCAGGTGGGCCCCTGGGGACCCTCGGGGGACAGAAGGGTCACCCTGCTGGGCCTGCATCCCTGTGCCCAGTTCCACTGAACTGAGACACTCAGGGTGTGGCCTCCCGGGCCCTGCCCCCACAGTGACAGCTCACCCCAAAGTTGCTGGTGGCTCTGGGCTCCATCTGGAGTGGGCAGGGCAAAGGGCTGTGGCTCAGAATAAATATCGAATATGTTATTATCAACGATCATCCTGAAGTTTTTGTTGAGTATTTTTGCTGTAGTGAAAGTGAAAATCGCTCAGTCGTGTCCGACTCTTTGTGACCCCATGGACTGTATAGTACATGGAATTCTCCAGGCCAGAATACTGGAGTTGG
>NW_011478892.1:4803-6277 GCF_000754665.1 Bison bison bison | reverse complement strand
GATTTGTTGTCAGGATTAGATACCCAGTGATATTAAGTAAATATTCACAAGGAGACTGTGTGGTGGGAACATTAATAATTCACACATTGGGATGCTTTCTGGGGATCTATTTGATACGATTCAAATCTGAGGCATGACAGAATTTGATGTAAGTTGGAAGCCTCAGTGATGGCTGCCTATTGTGGAGTTAGAAGTAAAGCTACAAAGGAAAGAATCAGATGAATTTTAGAACTAAGAAACCAGCTAATTGAATCCTCCCCTTGACAGATAAAGATGCTGTGGTTCATAAAGGAAAGGTATTTGCCTAGTGAATTACTGTGGGCTTTTAGGTCAGGAACAAGTGCTCCCCATACAGTTGATCACTCGTGCTATCTGTGTATGTCTAGAACTGAGGATAATTGGGACAAAGAGACACCAGAGCCAAATGCCATCTCCCACCCCCAAACTCATCTCCAGGAATCAGGAAGTTGATAGATCCAGAAATAGGTGTAAACAAAAGAGAAAAATGCCTGTGAGAAAGGTCTGGCCATCATAGCAAGAAATGGGCTTTCCATCTCATTATCTCAAGTAATTAAATGGAAACAGCACCAAATAACATGCAGTCAAAATGAAACTCTAATATCATTTATAAATTGAAAAGCATTTTTGAGATGCTTTTATGTATTCCATACTATGTAAGTCTGTGAGAGATGTAGGTGAGACATGATGTTTAATTTGCTCTCCCAAAGGAGATCCTATGTGGGTGAGGAAAACAGCTCTAGCAAGTGAATCTGGCTACTAAAGGCCTGGGTTTTCCAGATCAGACCTCATTTAAAATATTCTACTCCATGATCCCGATTGTATATTCATAGTTGCAAAATAAAACATCTTAAACAACTTGGTTTAGAACTTTTGGTCATTCAATTATTCTATCTATCTATCTATATGTTACATATATTTATTAGGTGTCTGCTGTGAGGCAAGCATTGCACAAGGTGGCTAGGGATACAGTGATAAACAAGACAAAGTCTCTGGCTTCATGGAACACATAATCTGGTGAGAGACACAGACAAGTAAACACACCATTATAGACATTGGATAAAGGTTATCACGGAGTGGAACAGTGCTATAGGAACATAAAGGAGGGGACACTTTTATGCTTCTTGGAGGCTGAAAAGACTTCTGAGAGGTGGTGATAGCTAAGGCAATGACTAAAGGAAAGCAGGAATTAACAAGGCAAAAGAGAGAGTTAGGAAGGAGTGAAAGGCTATTCCTGGCAAAGAAAATAACATGTGCAATGTCCCCAAGGCAAGAAAGCAAAATATGGAAATTACTTAAGGTCAACTAAGTGTCAAATTGTTGGTGTATATCACAAGGTCAGAAAGGGAAAACTAAAGGGTTTTTGAAGGGGAGGGGGTGACAAGTAGGAATGAAGTCTGGGAAAAATTCTAAAATACTGGATATTGGCAAATATAATTTTGACTTTCAAAAAATG
>NW_011478892.1:0-1511 GCF_000754665.1 Bison bison bison | reverse complement strand
ATAGGAATCAAACCTGCATTTCCTGTGTTGGTAAGCAGGTTCTTTACCACTAGCACCACCTGGGAACCCCACTGTAAATGGTACTGTATTTTAAATTTTGGTTTCTACATGCTCATTGCTGGTGTATAGAAATAAAATTGACTTTTGTAGTTGACTTCAAATCCTATGTATTTGCTGAACTTACTGATTAGTTCCAGGAATTTTATTGCACCTTCCCTGAGATTCAATACTTAAGACAATCATGTCTTCTGGAAATGGAGAAAATTGTATTTCTTCCTTTCCTATCTGTATGCTTTTTATTTCCTTCTTGAACTGGTTAAAACTTCCAGTGCTGTGTTGAATAGCAATGGTGAGAACAAAAATCCTTGCCTTGTTTTAGATCTTAGGAGAACATTCAGTCTTTAACCATTATGTTACCTGTGGATCTTTTGTATATTTTCTTTATCAACATTAGGATGTCTCACTCCATCCTAGTTTGCTGAGAGTTTTTGTTATGAATGAGTGTTGAATTTAGTCTACTGTATTTCCGCATCAATTGATATGAACACCTTATATTTGTCTTTTAGCCTCAGTGTGCTGGATGACATTGCTTGATTAACAAATAATGAAGCCATTTTGAATCCTTGAAATAAACACTTGTCTTTCTGTTAGTGATTTCTAGTTTGATTCTATTGCAGTCATAGAACAAATTCTGTATGATTTCACTTCTTTTAAATTTCTCGAAGTTTGCTTTATAACTCAGGGCATGGATTCTCTTGGTATATGTTCTTTGAGCACTTGGAAAAAATGTGTATGCTGATGTTTTGGAGTAAAATACTGTATAAACATCCTGTTGAGTTCTTCTATAATCCTTGTTGATGTTCTGAAAAGTTGTTCTACTGATTCCTAAGAGAGAATATTTGAAGTCTACAATTATAATTCAGGATTTGTCTATTTCTTCTTTCAGTTTCACCAATTTTTGCTTCAATATTTATGTAGTTTGTTGGTTTGTTTCTATACATTTAAAATTCTTATGTCTTCTTGATGAATTGATCATTTTATCATGACGTAATATTCCTCTTGTAATAATACAAGAGTTTCAAGGAGGGTTTCAAAGAGGCAGAGGAACCAGAGATCAAATTGCCAACATTTGTTGGATCATGGAGAAAGCAAGGGAGTTCCAGAAAAACATTGATTTCTGCTTCAGTGACTACACTAAAGACTTTGACTGTGTGGATCACAACAAACTGTGGAAAATTCTCAAAGAGATGAGATTACGAGACATCCTTACCTGTTTCCTGAGAAATCTGTAGGCCAAGAAGCAACAGTTAGAACTGGGCATGGAACAACTGACTGGTTAAAACTTGGGAAGGGAGTACTACAAGCCTGTATACTGCACTCTGCTTATTTAACTTATATACAGAGTACATCATGTGAAACACTGGCCTGGATGAATCACAAGTTGGAATCAAGATTGCCAGGAGAAATATCAACAACCTCAGATATGCAGATGATACCACTCTAATGGCAGA
>NW_011478891.1:44838-45479 GCF_000754665.1 Bison bison bison | reverse complement strand
ATTAATGTTATATCTTATGATTATACCATGCCATATATAACTGACTAAAAAGGACTAGAGACTAGTGTCTGGAAATAGGGAGCAGTTATTAGCTCACTCATTAATTAGGGCTCCATTTGCTATTCTATCATGAACTAATAATCATTAGTTAGCTTAATTAACTCTCTATACCTCATTGAAACCTGACACCCTGGGAATATACTGGATAAAGTGGGTCCATGCTCATGAAATCCCAATAAAACACTGTTATCTGCAAAACTATAATTTTATGTGTACATGACTGCTTTCAAAAAAAAGACTATAAACTTATAAAATACAAAAGTAAGAAGACCATCCAGGGCACACTACAATTATGTATGCCAGAGATGATGAAGACGTGAAAAAAAGATCGTAACAATGAAGTAGTGGATCTGAGAGAGGTTTTTCATTGATAATATGATTATTAATATGATTCTTATTAATGAATTTGATAATATACATATTTTTATGATCCAAGTTCACTGTGGGAAATATATCTACAAATTTATTTTGTTAATGGGGTGCCTTCTGCTCAAGAAGACTCTATACTTGGGCATCACCAGATGGTCAACACCGAAATCAGATTGATTATATTCTTTGCAGCCAAAGACGGAGAAGCTCTA
>NW_011478891.1:43790-43954 GCF_000754665.1 Bison bison bison | reverse complement strand
ATGCAGAGTACATCATGAGAAACGCTGGACTGGAAGAAACATAAGCTGGAATCAAGATTGCCGGGAGAAGTATCAATAAGCTCAGATATGCAGATGACACCACCCTTACGGCAGAAAGTGAAGAGGAACTCAAAAGCCTCTTGATGAAAGTGAAAGTGGAGAGT
>NW_011478891.1:41919-42816 GCF_000754665.1 Bison bison bison | reverse complement strand
TCTACAAATAGCACAACCTGTAGACAAAATTGTACAAACTTCAGTTTTGCTTTAAACTTAATTTCATTTTTATCAAAATTAGACATTCACAGAGTCTAAAAAGTCAAATTGTTCCATGTGATCATGATGGAAAAGAAATTGAGCAGTTTCCTTCCCTTTCCCTCCTTGTAACTGATCCCTCTTCACCAGATAAAGGTTTTCAATTCTTAGCTATGACTTCCACAATAGTAAATACCATGTCTGTCTATACTACTAGAATTCATTTAAAAAAAAAATTTATATTACTTGTTGAGACTTTATTATGGAAGATGAGGATTTAGTTTTAACTTCTCTACCTCGGAAAGCATAAACTGTCCTCTTTCTCTGCTTCATTATACTTAAATCAGTATTTTCCATTGCATTCATTCTTTCTGTAGATTGTTATGACAATGTTTTATTTTCCTTGGAATTAAAAATGGCCTCTTTTTTATGTCCCTGATCATCTGTGAACCTATACATTGTCCATAACTACACTTTCTTTTAATAATGCTAATCTCTTTTCAGTATATATGGATATGACCAACCTAGACAAAACTATGATAAACCTAGACAGAATATTAAAAAGCAGAGACATTACTTTGCCAACAAAGATCAGTAGAGTCAAAGCCATGGTTTTTCCTGTAGTCAGGTATGGATGTGAGAGTTGGACCATAAGGAAGGCTGAGCGCCAAAGAATTGATGCTTTCAAATTGTGGTGCTAGAGAAGACTCATGAGAGTCCCTTGGACTGCAAGGAGAGCAAACCAGTCAATCCTAAAGTAAATCAGTCCTGAATATTCATTGAAAGGACTGATGCTGAAGTTAAAGTTCCAATACTATGGCCACATGATGCAAAGAGCCAACTCATTAGAAAAGACAT
>NW_011478891.1:36222-41779 GCF_000754665.1 Bison bison bison | reverse complement strand
TCCTATATTCAGACATAGCAAATAATCTGATTTCTTCTTCTTTCCTGTCTTCCTACCCTTCCTTTTCCTTCTTTTTCCTTCTCATCCTTCTAAATCTGGAAGGCATTACTTCTGGACCCTTCTGTCCTCTGCTACAATCTGGACTACAACATAGTTTTTATGGAGTTCCCTTTGCCATCATCCTGGAAATTGATCTCAAAATTCACTTTGATTCTCCTACCCTTGCATTCCATATCTTAGGTAACATCACTATTTTGGGGAGTATATTCTAAAATTGTTCTGGTTTCTTTTACCTTTTTTTCAATTTTGTTGAGAAATAATTGACATACATCACTATATAAGTTTGAGGCATGCAGAAATAATGGTTTTATTTACATATTTTGTTAAATGATTACCACAATAGGTTCAGCTAACATCCATCATCTCATAGAGCTAGTAAAAACAAAGAAACATAGAAAGGAATTTCTTGTGATAAGAACACTTAGAATATACTCTCTTAACAACGTTCCTCTATATCATGCAGTGGTGTTAACTGTACTCTTGGTGTACATCTCCAGTACTTATTTATCAGCCAAAAGTTTGTACGTTTTGATCACTGGCCTCCAATTTCCCATCCCTCACCCTTTGCCTCTGGCAACCACAATTTTGATCTCTTTTTTATGAAATTTTGTTGTTTTTGTTTTAGATTTCACATATAACATAAATGAAATCATACTGTATTTGTCTTTTTCTGTCTAAATTATGATACTTAGCCAAACACCTTCAATATCTATCCATGATGTACTAAACAGTAGGATTTCCTCATTTTTTATGGCTTAATAATATTCTATTGTGTATGTATGTTTAAACATATATATAAATCATATATATACATATATAAATCACATATAATATATATATATATTAATTCATATATAAAAATAAATCTTCAATATCCATTTATCCACAATGGAAACTTAGGTTGTTTCTATGAACTGGTTATTGTAAATAATGGTGTTATGAACATAGGGGTGCAGGCATATTTTTGAGTTGATGGTTTTGTTTCCTTTGGATATATTCCTACAGGCACAATTGATGAATCAAACTGCTTCCTGGAAAAGGTCAAGAGATGTTCTTTGTTAATTTGTTTTCATGTCTTAAAATGTTGTTATTCTAATGTTACCCCTGATTAATAGTATGATTGGGTATTGAATTTTATACTATAAATGACTTTTCCTTAGGATTTTAAAATCTATCCTCCTTGGTCCTCTGCTCTTCAGTACTACTATGGAGAAATCTGCTATCACTCTGATTTGTGATCTTTTGAATGGGACCAAAGTGTGGTTCCCTTTCTGTAACCTTAAGGATTATCTCTTTATCTTTATTATTAAAATGTAGTAATATTTGTCTTGCTTTGATTATATTATCATTCATTGTAATGGGTGTTCAATGAAGCACTTCAGACTAGAAAATCATATTCTTAAGATCTATCAAATGTTCACGAATAAATAATTTATTTTTCCTTTTATTTTCTTTGTTATCATAATCTTTCTTTCCTTCCTCCCTTCTTTTATAAACTGTGAAGAATCAGTTCAACTTTCTTCTCTCTCTATATATTCAGTTCAGTTCAGTTTAGTTCAATCGCTCAGTCATATCTGACTCTTTGTGACCCCATGGACTATCCAGTCCATGGAATTCTCCAGGCCAGAAACCAGAGTGGATGGCCTTTCCCTTCTCCAGGGGATCTTCCCAACCTAGGGATCAAACCCAGGTCTCCTGCATTGTAGGTGGATTTTTTATCAGCTGAGCCATAAGGGGAGCCCAAGAATACTGGAGTGGGTAGCCTATCCCTTCTCCAGGAGGATCTTCCTGATCCAGGATTGAACCGGGGTCTCCTGCATTGCAGGCGGAATCTTTACCAACTGGGCTATTAAATGCATATATTTAATGTAATATATAACATAGTAGTTATTTAATCTGACAAAAATGAGATTATATCCTCATATATATTCTCCTGACTCTCCAAGAATAAAACTGATATTTAAAATTTAAAAAAAAATTAATTATTAATTTTTTTCTGCAATTGCTGTTTAATTATTGACTGTAATTTCATAATTTTCTGGAATTCCCTTGCTTTCTCTATGATCCAAGGAATGTTTGGAGTTTGATATCTGGTTCCCCTGCCCTTTCTAAACCAAGCTGTACATCTAGAAGTTCCCAGTTCATATAATGCTGAAGCCTAGCTTGAAGGATTTTGAACATAATCTTACTTGTATGTAAATTGAACACAATTGTATGGTAGTTTAAATATTCTTTGGCATTGCCCTTCTTTGGGATTGGAATGAAAACTGACTCCAGAGAAACATCTACTTCTGTTTCATTGACTACACTAAAGCCAATGACTGCATGCATCACAACGAAGTTTGGAAAGTTATTAAAGAGATGAGAATGCCAGATCACCTTACCTGTCTCCTGAGAAACCTGTATGTGGGTCAAGAAGCAACAGTTAGAACCTTACATGGAACAGCAGACTGATTCAAAATTGGGAAAATAATACAAGGCTGTTTATTGTTACCCTGTTTATTTAACTTATATGCAGAATGAAAAGTGAAAGTGAAGTTGCTCAGTCATCTCTGACTCTTTGCGACCCCATAGGCTATTGCCTACCACGCTCCTCCATCCATGGGATTTTCCCGGCAAAAGTGCTGGAGTGGGTTGCCATTTCCTTCTCCAGAGGATCTTCCAGACCCAGGGATCAAACCAGGGTTTCCTGCATTGTAGGCAGACGCTTTACCATCTGAGCCACCAGGGAAATGAATACATCATGACAAATGTCAAACTGGATGAATCACAAGCTGGAATCAAGATTGCCAGGAGAAATATCAACAATATCAGATATGCAGATGATATTGGAAGAAAGTGAAGAGCAACTAAAGAGCCTCTTGAAGAGGGTAATAAAGGAGAATTAAAAATTAGGCTTAAAAGTCAACATTCCAAAAACTAAGATCATGGTATGTGGTCCCATCACTTAATGGCAAACAGAAGGGGAAAAGTGGAAGCAGTGACAGATTTTAGGCCTCCAAAATCACTGCTGATGGTGACAGCAGCCAAGACTTAAGACACTTGCTCTTTGGAAGGAAAGCTATGACCAACCTAGACAGCATATTAAAAATCAGAGACATCACTTTGCCAACAAAGGTCCATATATTAAAACCTAGGATTTTTCCAGAAAATGTGAGATGTGAGAATTGGACCAAAAAGAAGGCTGAGCACTGAAGAATTTGTGATTTTGAATTGTGGTGTTGGAGAAGACTCTTGAGAGTCCCTTGGACTGCAAGGACATCAAATAAGCCAATCCTACAGGTAATCAACCCTGAATATTCATTGGAAGGACTGATGCTGAAGTTGAAGTTCCAATATTCTGGCCACGTGATGGGAAGAGCCGATTCACTGGAAAAGACCCCGATGCTGGGAAAGATTGAAGGCAAAAGGAGAAGATGGCACAGAGGATGAGATGGTTAGATATCATTAATGACTTGATGGACATGAATTTGAGCAAACTCCAGGAGATAGTGAACAACAGGGAAGCCTGGAGTGCTGCAGTCCATGGGGTCGAAAAGAATTAAACACGAGTTAGTGACTAAACAACAATCACTTTCATAGTTAAAAGGAGATCCTAAAACTTGATTGGAAGGGCTAGGTACATTCTTGGGACTTATTGATTATAGTGTATAACTGTATGGTGATCCTACTGATATGGTTTCATAGACAGATTTCCAACACCCAGTTCCTCAAGCTTTCTTTTAGCCTGAAAATTAACCTGTATTATACTTTGCATTTTAATACAGATGACTATGAGCCAGCTTTAAAGTTACTGAAAGAAAACAATATGAAATCTAAAGAAAGAAATAGATTTTGTCCTTGAATAACTAAACATTATTTTAATAATTATTTACATATGTGAGTATGTTTCTGTGTTTATATGTACATATATATGTCTGTGTGTGTATTCATTAGTACAATTGAGACAAAGAACTAGAAAGTATACATGCTCTAGTTTTACAGAGAATTAAACCAGGGTTTGAAGGATGCAATGACTTTCCCAAGTCACAAGCAGATCATGTGACTCCCAGTTCAGTGTTTAGTCCTACATTATTAATTTAATTAATCGATTTAATATACTAAATAAGAGTAAAACATTGAGTATGCAAAATAAATTATAGGACATGAAATATGAGTAAGGCTATTTTGTGTTATGTAGTCACAATCTCAAATGAAAATTTTACCTTCCATTTTAGTGTAACTGTTGAGCAGCATTTCATCAGGAACAGATATATGGGCTTCCCAGGTGCAGTGGTAAAGAATCCTCCTGTAAATGCAGGAGATGCAAGAGATGTGGGTTCAATCTCTGAGTTGGGAAGATCCCCTGAAATAGGAAATGGCAACCCACTACAGTATTCTTGCCTGGAAAATACACGGACAGAGGAATCTGGCAGGCTACAGTCCATAGGGTCACAAAAACTCAGACACAACTGAGTGACTGAGCACTGAACACAAACATACAGATTTGAAAGGAAAAAAAAAAAAATAAGTAGTGATAATCTCTTTGATCTGTGAGAAATTTCTTTTAGACCAAATCATGTTAGCTTAGGACAACATATATGAATGGGGCTAGGATCAAGTCTAAAATAACAAAGCTTACCATTTTCACACTAGTAAGATTGCTTTAATTGAAATATACAGGGATTAACAAAAGTTGTATTTTTGTTTTATTTGTGTTTGTTTTTTTGTGATGACCACAATGCCTCCAGTTAAACTCTGGTTCCTACCAAACTAGATAAATTTGGAAAAACCCAGAAGTGTTAGATCTGCATGCCTGTATATGTATATAGCACTCATATCTAGACGGATAAAATCTTAAAATAGTTTAGGGGTTTTCCACACCAATATCTACTGACATGTTCCTTTTATGTACATGAAGGCATCTAGATTCAGTTATCTTTATTATGTAGAGGTTTCTGCTTTTTCTAAATATGAAACTTGATTTGGGACACTGACCCTGATCTAGTAGATCTTGAAGAGAGGGTCATGGTCTGTATGACACAGCACATCATATTTTACCTACAGACTGAATATGCAAATATTTAAAATACTGTCTAGAATACAGTATTGAATAGAAGTTTTGAAATGCTGGATTTCCCTCTTTTTTCTGTATATTTATCTTTTTTTTTTTTTTCCTATCAGACTGTTATCTCCCCAACGTTTGAATCCTGGTGGTGCAAATATCACATGGTGTTGAGTCTGGCACATTTCAGGCACAATACTGAATAGGAGCTTATAATATTACTGCACTATTTCATATCATGATCTTATTGTATGAAGTTATATTTCTCAGACAGATTTGGACCTGCAGTCTTTGTAAAAGCATAGAATAAATGAACCTATATGAGAATTCTCAAAATACTGTTATTTACATGAGAGAAAAGCCACATATAAAACAAGCTTTCTGTAAATGCATTGCAGTGCTAAAAGATTGTTTAAAATTAATAGGTTTTGAGCTTCTTTAGGTCAGAGAACA
>NW_011478891.1:32704-36122 GCF_000754665.1 Bison bison bison | reverse complement strand
CACTTTATGGATAACTCCCTGGTACCTAAATACACATTATGTTCTTGCACAGCTTAATAAATGTTCAATTGATTGATCGTTAACTATTTCAGCCCTTAAAAAAAAAATACTGAATTCTTCATTTCTCAAGTTAGTTTTCTTCCTCTCATATTAACACGTTCTTGCTAGAAACCTAACATTTTATGCAACACATTACTTAGATTTGAAAAAGGAAATATCATGAACACAGTGAAGAAAAGTTGGGACATTAAATTTTGTGAATCTAGTTAGTAAAGATTTTTTGATAGAATAAAGCCAAGGCAGCTATTTCTGATCATATTCAGTCCTCGCTTCTCCTTTCTTAACACTGTTTATTTTACATGAACTTCCCAAGTGCCTTGATGAAAATACTTTTCAGTTGCCATTGGTTTCAAACATGCTTGTTTGTCTCATTTTACTGAAATTTCAGTCTTGAATGACATGTTTACAAGAGATAAGAGCCCCCCAAATTGCTTCTTTTTTCTTGATTGTGTGCCAGCAGTGTTGCACAAAACAGTGAATAATCTGACACTCTGGCCCTTTATGACTAGAAGCTCAGTAAAAGAAATTCTGTGCTTGTTAAACATGTACTAGGGTTAACAAGTACAAAGTGTTCAGGTATGAGGAGAATTTGCCCAAGGACTCATTATAACTGTTCTATTTCATGCATGCCTTATAGTATTTTGGCCTTAGGGCTTCACATAAAAGCAAATTTTTATGTGTAGGCAATAGATAACTTCAATTGATAAGGTATATACATTGAACATCTGCTATTTTAGAATCCACTGATAATATAAAGTGGTTATTTCATTCAAGTAGTTCAAAATCTAGAAGAAGAAACAAAGATATAGGTTAAAAAAATTATTGGGTAAGCAATTGCTTGAAAGCAGAACTTGAACAGTAATATAAAAAAATACAGAAAAAAGTATAGTAAGAGGCAAGAGAATAAAGCAATTAACTTCAAGGAGCAAGTCTTAAAGGAGGATGTAACTTTGGGATTGTTCTTTGAAAAACCGATATGGTCTTGATCAACAGAGACTGAGCAAAGAAGGATATTCCAGGGAGACAGGAAAGCATGAGCAAAAGCGAAGAGCCAAACAAGTACTGTCCAATGTACCTGGAGCAGAGGAGAGGGTAATCAGAATACAGGCTGAAGAAGTAGGTTGAAAAAGATGACTGAGTTTCTGAATGCCATGGAGAGGAATTTAGATATTATTCAAAGCAAACAGGTTTAGATAAAGTGAATGGCATAATCAATTTTGAATGTTAGGAAGCTTACTATGATTGGAGCATTATGGTTTAGAACAAGTAGAAACTGGAGGCAAAGCGGGATATTACAATAGACTCCAAGCATGAAGGAAAGATATAACAAACTTTGACAGTGTATTAAAAAGCAAAGATATCACTTTTCTGCCAAAGGTCCATATAGTCAAAGCTATGGGTTTTCCAGTAGTCATGTCTGGATGTAAGAGCTGAACCATAAAGAAGGCTGAGTGCCAAAGAATTGATGCTTTCACATTGTGGTGCTTGAGAAGATTCTTGAGAGTCCTTTGGACAGCAAGGAGTGCAAACCAGTTAATCCTAAAGGAAATCAATCCTGAATATTCATTGGAAGGACTGAAGCTGAAACTCTAATATTTTGGCCACCTGATGTGAAGAACCAACACATTAGAAAAGATCCTGATGCTGGAAAAGATTGGTGGCAGAAGAGAAGGGGATGACAAGGGATAAGATGGTTGGATGGCATTGCTGACTCAATGGTCATTAGTTTGAGCAAACTCTGGGAGATGTGAAGGACAGGGAAGCCTGGCATGCTGCATGCAGTCCACGGGGTCGCAAAGACATGATATAGCAACTGAACAACAACAATGAAAGAAGGACATGAATTAGGGTGAAAGGAATGAATAGAAAAAAGGATGAATGAAAAGTATTGTACAGCTGAAATCAATAGGAAGAAGATGTAGTCAGAAAGTCAATACCAACACAACTACCCTAGGGAAAGGCAACACAGAGAATACAGAAGAAACTGGACCAGATGCCAAACCATTGTGGGTGAATTGAATGAAATGAAATTGAACAGATTACAAGAAGGCTTTGGCAGAAGCCACTAATCATTAAATGTCAATCCATATGACTCTAAGACAAGTCCTTCAAATTAAGATCTGGTGAATTAGTGGTATGCCCTACATAGATTTAAAAGATGGCTGGGCTGAGGAAGGAGACAAGTGGCAGAGTAGAAAGACTTGAGCTCCTTCCTCTCACGAAAACACAAAAAATCTCAACTAACTGTCAAACAGTTATTGACAAAAAAAAAAAAAACAAAACTGGAACCTACCAAAAAAGATATTCTATAGCCAAAGACAAGCTACAACAAGATGGTAGGAGGAGCACTTTCACAAAATAATCAAATGTCATACCTGCCAGTGGGCAACCCACAAACTGGAAAGTAATTATATTGCAGAGGTTCTCCAACAGGAGTCAGAGTTCTGAGCCCCACATCAGGCACCCCTGCCTAGAGGTTGGGCATTGGGAGGAGGATCCCTGAAAGCATTTATATCAAAGGCTAGTGGGACCTGAGTGCAGGAGCTCCATTGGATGGGGAGAAACAAATTCCACCCTTAGAGGGCAAAGACAAAGTTTCATGTTCACTGGGACCCAGGGTAAACAGTGATGCCATAGGAGCCTGGGCCAGACCTACCTTCATTCAGGTCTTGGAAGGTCACCTGAGGGAGTGGGAGATGTCTGTGGCTCACTGTGAGGGTGAAGACACTGGTGGCTGAAGCCCCAGGGAATATTCATTAGCATGAGCTCTCCTGAAGAACACAATTTTAGCACTGAAACCTGGCCTCACCCAACAGCATGCAGGCTTTAGCACTGGGATGTCTTAGGTCAAACAGCCAAGAAGTTGGGAACATGGCCTTATCCATCAAGAGACAGGCTGCCTAAAGCTGTCTTGAGCTTTCAGCTGCAAAAGAAACTCAAATTCTTCCCAAAAACTGCAGAAGAAAGAACATTCCCAAGCTCATTCTACAAAACCACCATTACTCTGATACCAAAATCAGACAAAGATATCACACAAAAAGATAATTCACAAAAAGATAATTACACTGATAAACATATACACAAAAATCCTTGACAAAAGACTAGCAAACAGAATCCAACAACATTAAAAGGACCATACACCATGATCAAGTAGGGTTAACCTAAGGATGTAAGATTCTTAAACATATCCAAATCAATCAATGTGATATACCATGTTATCCAGTTGAAAAGTAAAAATCATAGGATCTTCTCAATAGATACAGGAAAAAGCTTTTTAACAAAATTCAACACCCATTTATGATAAAATCTCTCCAGAAAGTGGGCATATGGGAAAATACCTCAACATAATAAACACCAT
>NW_011478891.1:30807-32604 GCF_000754665.1 Bison bison bison | reverse complement strand
ATACGACAAGCCCACAGCTATCGTCATACTCAATGGTGAAAAAATTGAAAGCATTTCCTCGAAGATCAAGAACAAGACAAGGATGCCCACTCTCACTACTTTTGTTCAACAAAGTTTTGGAAGTCTCAGTCACTGCCATCAGAGAAGAAAAAGAAAGAAAAGGAATCCAAATTGGAAAGAAATAAAACTGTCACTGTTTGCAAGTGACATGATACTACACATACAGAATCCTAAAGATGCCACCAGAAAACCACTAGAACTCATCAATGAATTCAGTAAAGTTGCAGGAAACAAAATTAATACGTAGAAATCTCTTATATGTCTATATACTAAAAATAAAAGATCAGAAAGAGAAAGTGAGTAAACAGCCCTATTTCCCATCATATCAAAAACAATAAATTACCAAGAATAAATCTACCCAATGAGCCAAAAGACCTGTACTCTAAAATCTAGAAGACATTGATGAAAGTAATTGAAAAGGACAGAAACAGATGGAAAGATATATACCACATTCTTGGATTGGAAGAATCAATATCATCAAAATGACTATACTATCCAAGGCAATCTACAGTGTCAATGCAATCCCAGATGGTAAAGAATCTTCCTGCAATGCAAGAGACCCGGGTTCAATTCCTGGGTGGGAAGATCCCCTGGAGGATGGAATGGCTATCCACTGTAGTATTCTTGCCTGGAGAATTCCATGGACAGAGGAGCCTGGCAGTATACAGTCCCTGGAGTCACAAACAGTTGGACATAACTGAGTAACTAACACTGTCACAATCAAAATACCAATGGCAATTTTCACAAATATAGAATAAAAAATCTTAAAACTTGTATGGAAACACAAAGACCCTAAATATCCAAACCAATCCTGAGAAAGAAAAATGGAACTAGAGGAAGCAGAGTCCCAAACTACAGAATATTCTACAAAGTTACATTAATCAAAACAGCAGGGTACTGGTGCAGAAACATAAATATAGGTTAATGGAAAAGGATAGAAAGCCCAGAACTAAACACATGCACAGAGTCAAGGAGGTAAGAATATACAATAGAGAAAATGTTTCTTCAATAAGAGGTGATAGGAAAACTGGACAGCTATATGTAAAGGAATGAAATTGGAACATTCTCCAACAACATTCACAAAAATAAACTCAAAATAGATTAAAGAGCTAAATATAGGACTTAACACTATAAAACTATTAAGAGGAAAACATAGAACATTCTGACATAAATTGAAGCAATGTCTTTTTAGATTCACCTCTAGAGTAATGAAAAGAGAAACAAAAATAATCAAATAAAATCTAACTAAGCTCTGAAGCTTTTGCACAACAAAGGAAACCATAGATAAAACGAAAAGACAGCCCATAGAATGGGAGAAAACTTTTGCAAAGAAAATGACTGACAAGGGATTAATCTCCAAAATATACAGACAGTTCATACAGCTCAACATTTAAAAAAAAAATGAAAAAATGGACAAAGATCGAAATAGCTTTGCAAGGAAGATATACAGATGGTCAGCAGGTACTATAAAAGATGCTCAACCCTTAATTATTAGAGAAAAGCAAATCAAAACTACAATAAGCTATCACCTCACACCAGTCAGAATGGCTATAATCAAAACATCTATAAACAGGATGTGAGGGTGATCTGGTTGTGACATCTATCACCCCATTGATTGCCAGGGTTGATTCAGCTTATCTGGCTGGCTAGGTGGGTGACTCCTTCCTTCCTCACTGCTCCATGCACATCTCTCCCGAAGCTGTGCACTTGGTCAAAGAGGACAACTATCCCCAATAG
>NW_011478891.1:29333-30442 GCF_000754665.1 Bison bison bison | reverse complement strand
TTACAATACCCAAGACATGGCTATGTACTATGCTTAGTTGATCAGTCATGTCCTAGTCTTTGCGACCCCATGGACTGCAGCCCACCAGGCTCCTCTGTCTATGGGGATTCTCCAGGCAAGAAAACTCGGGTGGGTAGCCATGCCCTCTTGCAGGGGATCTTCCCACCCCAGGGATCAAACTCAGGTTTCCTGCATTGCAGGTGGAGAAGCAACCTAAATATCCATTGACAGAGCAATGGATAAAGAAGATCTGGTACATACATCAAAGGAATATTGTTCAGCCATAAAAAGGAATGAAATAATGCCATTTGCAGCAACATGGATGTACTTAGAAATGATCATACTAAGTGAAGTAAACCAGACAAAGAGAATACCATATGATATCAATTGTATGTGGAGTCTAAAAAAAATGATACAAATGAACTTATAACAAAAAAGAAACAGACTCACAGGCATGGAAAACAACCTTAGGGTTACCAAAGTTGAAAGATTGGAGGGGAGAAATAAGAAGCTTGGTTTTAACATATACACACAGCTATAACCAACTGTTGCTGCTAAGTCACTTCAGTCGTGTCCGACTCTGTGCGACCCATAAACGGCAGCCTACCAGGCTCCCCTGTCCCTGGGATTCTCCAGGCAAGAGTACTGGAGTGGGTTGCCATTGCCTTTTCCGGCTATAACCAACTAGGACCTACCATATAGCATAGGTAACTCTACTCAATATTCTGTAATGGCCTATATGGAAACAGATTTTTGAAAAGAATGGATACATGTATATGTATAACTGGATCTCTTTGTGTACACCTGAAACTAACACAACATTTTAAATCAATCAAAATCCCACATAAAATAAAAATTATATTTAAAAAAACACCTAAAAAAGACATCTAATAAACTGCAACATTACTTGTATTCATATCTTTATGGTATGGGGACAATTTTGTTTGAAAATATGTTTTACTAGGAATAAAACCACCATATGACCCGGCAATCACACTCCAAGGCATATACACTGAGGAAACTATAATTAAAAGACACATGTATCCCACTGTTCATTGCAGCACTATTTACAATAGGTAGAACATGGAAGCAACCTAGATGTCCATCGA
>NW_011478891.1:25234-28889 GCF_000754665.1 Bison bison bison | reverse complement strand
AATAAGAAAATATGCTTTAAAAATCAGTGAATTAATGAGAAAGTACATGAGAAATATTTTCATATAATCTTAAAGTTTCAGATATTACTTAAATAAATCAAATTCAAATCATCCTGGGCTCTGTATGTGCAAAAATTAAGTAGTGGTCATGGCTGGGAAATTTTGCCAGAAAATCAGAGGTTTGGCAGTGAGTTCTGAACATATGCAAGTGTTTTTTTTTGCTTTTCAAGTGTGAATCATTTTGTGTATAAAATCAGAAAAAGAATTTTCTGCAGCCTAAAGCTCTTTTTTTCTCCATACCACTGAGGGATATGTGGAGAGCTGCTAGGCAGAATTAAGGATTGGGGCGTTTTGGATAGAGGTTACAGACTGTGCAAATACAGTAGGTATTTATAATTGCATTACAATCACACTATTCGCTCCTGGGGCACATTTGTGCCCTATTCCTGAGTTATTAAAATTCTGTAATTAGAATTCACTATTACAGACTATGGTGTCAAGACAATAGTAAAGAAAGAGTCGTACCCACAGCTGCAGGGAATTATAGTTCTAATTGGAGTAAAAACTTTTTTTCTTGAGAAAATACTATAGGTATGATTAGAAGGCATAAAGTAAAGGGCAATTGGCATAATTCAATATTTACCCTGCCATAGTCACAGTCAGATGGCAACTGGCGTCAGAAAAGTGTGACATTTCTCTTGTAGACAAGAGTGTTTTCTAGTAAGCAGTGACTAATTCTGTTTCTAATGCATACCTACTCAATCATATGTAATGGGAGGAAAAGCCTGCATTATTAGTTATTAATGCTCAATGTTAAAGAAGAAAAAGAGAAAAGAAAGTGCCAAAATTTCAGCAGGGTGGCTCATGCGAAAGTCAGTGTTCCTGGACAAACATTTCTTTTGTATAGCTGTCCTCCAAGCAGTGACTCAGAGATCTAAGTTCCTTGTATTTAGTGGTTCTGCCATTCTAGTTGGCCTCCACAAAATACTATGAACCAGATAATGTACCTTCAGACAGCTTATGAAATGAGAAGGGGTGTGTGTGCGTGCGTGTGTGTTTGTGTGTGTGTGTGTTGGGGAGAGAGAGAGATCATGAAAGATCATATATGTTTTTAGCAGTACAGTCTGTAACTGACACATATCACTGTTCATATTCCATTGGCCAGAGCTAGTCATATACCACTACCTTTCTCTTGTGTACAAGAGAACTGGGAAATAGATTTTTGTATGTACAGGAAGATGAGGAAATGGTGTAGAGATTGGATTTCCAGCACATCACAATAGGACATGGTTTACATGAAATTTAATTATATCCAGTGGGGAAAGCACAAAGTGCTTCTCCTTAAAGAGGAAGATTCTAGTATAACAACTACAAGGGTTATTTTGTGGATTAAGATTGAACTATTTTCATATTAAAAAAAAAAAAAGCTATCAACGAATTCCTCTGTCAGATACTTCAGCTAGTGTGATGGTTCTATGGTTAAATGAGGACACTCAGCTGGGAATTTAGATATTTAGTATTGTCTTAACTTTATCAATAAGTAGTTTAACGATTTTTGGTATAGTCCATAGCTATTCCAGTCTCTTCCATCTGTAGAGTGAAATTACCAATTCTAGCCTTTATATTTTCCAATTTATACAAGATCCCTTTGATAGACCTAAAAGTAAAAGTAGCACAACGCACATAATATATTCACTTTATCTGCCAAGTTAGACTAGCTCCTGTGCTTTCTGTATTTTCTGTCAACTCTGATTTCTCTCTGAGTTCCCTCTTATTGTGCAAGAATAGTTGTTGAATAGAATATGATTGGCTGACAGAGAGGATTTATGATAATTTCCATCTGTTTTTTCTTTGCATTACTCCAGGGTAGACAAATGAATACAGAAGAAAGATATTTCACAGGCCATGTCTACTGAGAGATGCTGAAAATAATAAATAAGAGGCAGAAATAAATTTTGCTTCAACAATTCCTAGTTTAATCTGTAGTTCTTTTATGATAAAAATAAACCTTTTAATACTGGGAAAAAATAGAAAAAAATTGGATCCAAAAGTGTAATAAAAATGGACTCTGTACCTCAGTCCTCTTCTTCCAGCTTATTTCTGCTTTACTTTCATGCAAATATCTTCATTAAGCAGGTAGCAGAGTTTCATATTAGTTTGTTACTAATATAAAATAGACAGAGTTACTAAATAAGAGAAATTAAGGTAGTGTAAGAATAGGGATTGGTAACAGAAGACAAATTAATAATTGGCCTCTTGAGATGGGGGTCCTTGCTTACTTTTTCCAAATGTTTCAAATACATTCTGTGTTATGAGTTTTTCATTTGATTCTAAGACTGAAATAGAAGAACTTTCTATAAGGTAAAAATAATTTTTAAAACCACAGAGAAGCCAAGCAACTGAATAATATTGGTCTTCTCAAAATTATCAATGCAAGAGAAACACAGTAAACTTAATAAAATTTGCACTATTTCCATCAGTTCAATAAGTTAGAACATACAATTATTAAGCATCAATTACCAGTTAATGGCTACACAAACATTATTACTAATCAATATTAAATATATCAGGTATTGCTAATTCACTGGTGTGAGTGGGTGATACATTTCTTGAGGGTGAAGATAGAGCCTCTTAATACAACTTGGTAATTCAGTCTAATCAGTATTATTTATTGAACACCTGTTAAATGTGTGGGCTTCCCTGGTGGCTCAGCTGGTAAAGAATCTGCCTACAATGCAGGAAACCTGAGTTCGATCCCTGGGTTGGAAAGATCCCATGGAGAAGGGAATGGCTACCCACTCCAGTATTCTGGCCTGGAGAATTCCATGGGCTGCGTAGTCCATGGGGTCACAAAGAGTTGGACATGACCGAGCGACTCACTTCAGTTCACTTGAATGGTAACATTACCCAGTGATGCTAGAGAAATACACAAGAATTATACAAGAAATATACAAGAAACAAAATCCTGTCCCTATCTCAGTTAACATTATTAAGGAGATAAAACTTACCTTTAAAGAGTGTTTAAATAAAACTCTAAAACAATAGTAAATACATTCATCCAAAAGCACTGGTAGATTATTTTAAAGTAGAGAGATGAATGCACCTTAAAGAGATGGTGAGGAGTGCTAATAGATTGTTGGGATTTTTCTTGTGGATAACATCCTAGGCAGAGCAAGAATGGCATGACAAAATGTATAGAATATATAACTTGAGGGGAAAAATGAGTATGTTGACTAGAACTATGAATTCTTACACATTAGACCAATAGACAGAGAAAAATGATCTAGAATATAGTTTCTATGGTCTGAATGTTTGTGTCCAACTTGTCCCTTGCAGATTCATATATTGAAATCTTAATTCCTTATGTACTGGTAGTAGTAGACTGGACTTTGGGGAGATGTTTAAATAAGTCTTAAGGTTTGAATTCTCACGAATGAGACTAGTGTCTTACTAAAGAGCTTCCAAAGAGATCCCTATTTTCTTCCACTTTGTGTGGACACAGACAGAAGACACTTGCTATGAACAAGGAAGAGGGTCCTCACCAGAGAATGAATGCTGCTGCTGCTGCTGCTGCTAAGTGGCTTCAGTCATGTCCGACTCTGTGCGACCCCATAAATGGCAGCCCACCAGGCTCCCCCGTCCCTGGGATTCTCCA
>NW_011478891.1:23100-24125 GCF_000754665.1 Bison bison bison | reverse complement strand
GAGGCCTGGCATGCTACGATTCATGGGGTTGCAAAGAGTCGGACAGGACTGAGGGACTGAACTGAACTTAACTGAACTATGCCTCACTTTCCTTGTTTGTATAGTAGAGATGATAATAACAGTATTTATATCATAGTTTTGTTGTGAAGATTGGAATTCAAACTATTCAGCAACTTTTTAGAGTTTTACAATAATTGGCATATAGTAAGTACTTTATAAAGTTTGGTTATTATCTTTATTAGGACTTCCCAAGTGGTATGGTGGTAAAGAATCCACCTACCAATACAAGACACACAGAAGATGCAGGTTCGATACCTGGGTCAGGAAGATCCCCTGGAGTGGATAATGGCAACCCACACCAGTATTCTCCCCTGGGAAATTCCATGGACAGAGAAGCCTGGTGGGCTACAGTCCATGGCGTCGCAAAGAGTAAGACACCACTGAGCATGGATGCATTATCTTTATTATTGTAATGCCTTTTGCCAAGAGTGTATGTGGCCATCAGTATTTACAAAGTGGTTTGAGTCATGTCGTTACAAATGCATCTTTTCAAATTAAAGTTAATGAGTTGAGAAAAGAAACTCTAAGCCTTATACCAAAGATGATGATGTGTATTATAAATAAGTCAATGTGAAAATATACAGCAGATGTTTCAATAAACTAAGATCAATCTAGAGAATATAATCAATTCCCATTTTAACTCAGCTGGTTTTTATATATTTGGGTATATTCAGTTCAATCAGTAAGTTGTTTTTTTTTAAAGAATTTCTGTTGTGACAGCTAGTACTACATATCTACATTTAGTGATAAGAGAAACAACTGTCAGGTTACGTGAAGACAATGAGGATATATAACCATTTAACTTGGAGGCTGTCAGTTCTTTTCAATTCAGCTCCCTTCAGCAACATTCATAAATCACTTCCTTTGTGGCACACACAGAGCTAGCTGTTGAAAAACCAAACATGACTAAACATGGCTCCTACCCCTCAGCAACTTGGGAGGAGTGATGAATTTACACCTTGGGT
>NW_011478891.1:22381-23000 GCF_000754665.1 Bison bison bison | reverse complement strand
CCATAAATGGCAGCCCACCAGGCTCCCCCGTCCCTGGGATTCTCCAGGCAAGAACACTGGAGTGGGTTGACATTGCCTTCTCCCAGAGAATGAATGAGACCACTATAAACTTCATCTTGGACTTCCAGCCCTCAGAACTATGAAAAAAAAGTTTCTGCTATTTAGTAGTTATTAAGTCTGCAGTACTTTGTTATAGTAGCGTGCAGGGACTAAGACAGTCAACTATGACAGTCAGGCTGAGATTTCAGACTTAATTTTATAGGAAATTATAAGATTTATGTACATAGGAATTCCATCATGAAACTGACACTTGGGACAACTGTATAGCATCAAATTCTACTCTTATACATACACCTATAACTAATGAAACAGGCTGAAATCCCCCCTTCCATTATTGTATTCTATTTTTCACTTTATAGTTCTTGTGTTTTCTGATTGGAGCAACCTAGGGAAGAAAGTAAATGCATAAGTATGGTGGATAAGAGACTGCTGCTTAGACCAAAATGACTGTTTTTTCATTCATGATCCTACACTTATTGGCTGAGTGATTTTGGACAAACAAGGGAACATTTCATGCAAAGATGGGCTCGACAAAGGACAGAAAAGGTACGGATCTAAG
>NW_011478891.1:21974-22281 GCF_000754665.1 Bison bison bison | reverse complement strand
AGGAAAGTTATGACCAACCCAGATAGCATATTAAAAACCAGAGATATTACTTTGCCAACAAAGGTCCATCTAGTCAAAGTTATGGTTTTTCTAGTAGTCATGTATGGATGTGAGAACTGGACTGTGAAGTAAGCTGAGCACCGAAGAACTGATGCTTTTGAACTCTGGTGTTGGAGAAGACTCTTGCAAGTCCCTTGGACTGCGAGGAGATCCAACCAGTCCATCCTAAAGAAGACCAGTCCTGGGTGTTCATTGGAAGGACTGATGCGGAGGCTGAAACTCCAATACTTTGGCCACCTCATGCAAA
>NW_011478891.1:11722-21774 GCF_000754665.1 Bison bison bison | reverse complement strand
ATACGTTTCAGGAAACCATGATACCAATAAGAATCAAAACAGTAAATAACATAAAGACCGAAAGCAGGGAGCATAGTAAAACAATTAGATTTTATAAATATTTGTCATATTTACTATTACATAATTATCCTGTGGGAATTTAGTATCAATAAAGAGAAAGGTAAATATCTGTCCATCTTAAATATGATACCCTATAGATGACTAAATATAATGAGAAAAAATGAGTGAAACGGGAGAAATTCTCCATAGAGGTCTTCAAGTCTTAGGGAAATAGAAGTGATTACTAATACACTTTTTAAGCCATGGCCAGGTGGACAGAACAGAAGAGAAGAGTTAGTCTCAATACTGCTAGCCTTAAATATTATTAAAATTAAAGACTCTGGAAGATTTCATGAACATAAATGTTTTATAGCAAGAATCTTAAGTTGCAAGAAAAGTGGCCATAAAGAACATACCCATAGGGAAAGCCAAATGAAATATGAAAGAGAATAACATAATAATAGACCAGATGTAAAGAGGTGACGCAGATAACTAAGCCTTCTGTCTGCCAAACTTTATTTAAAGAATCATCTACTGAAATGTCCCCATAGCCCCTGCTCTGTGAGTATCCTGTGAAAGCTCTGATTGGCTTCACTGAGAAAATCCAATTCCTTAGATAATTCTGCAACAGTTAATTATGTTGCCTGTCCAAGCACCTGGACCAAAATGGCACACCACAGCATGGACTTCTGCACATACTAATCTGTGGGTAGGAAAAACTATATCACTTGGCATGGGATTAGAGCAAGCAACAGTGACAATCTATATTTTGTAAGGAGCAAGATGAAGGAGAGGAGGAAGTGATCCAGGGTTTCCAGCATGCTTAATTCTGTTCCAGCTAACTAGAGGGACCTGATTTGGGGAACAAGCATTGTAAGATATTTGTGTGCATGTGTGCATGCTGTGTGTGTGAAAAAAAATGTGAAAAATACATGAGATCAGGTATATACAGATTTGTTAAAAGTAAATGATACCAGGTATAAATGCATCTGTCATAGGCCCTTGAACATGGACAATATCTAAAGCAATTATGCACTAGCAATAAAACAGAAGCTAACAGAACACATTAGAGAAAGACTTTCCCACTAAAAAATAATTTCAGATAAATAAAGCTTGCCCTTTTCTGGACCAAAACAATGAAATATTATTCATATTGAGAAAGATATTTCTAAAATATTTACCAAACACCAACCACATCAAGTCATTGTTATGGGAGCTGTAAATATAGCAGAGAACAGGAAGAAATGATATTCCTACATTTGCAAAATGTATGTTCTAGTGAATACATGATTGGGAGTAAATACACTAAGGTAATAAATAAATGAATATATGAGAAAACATAGTATGTGGTAAGTGTTATGGAGAAATGAAAACAGTGTAATGTAAGATAGTAGCTAAATAGCAGAGATGGGAAATTTACCTTAGAATGAATGGTCAAAGAAGGCCAAGATGATAATTGAATGAGACCTGAAGAATAGGAAGGAGCAATGGAGGAGAAAGCATGAGCTGGAAAGGCTAACAGGGACCAGATCATGCAGGGCCTTGCAGGTTAGGTTAAGCAATAGAAATTGTCAACTCATCTTTGACAAAGGTACAAATAAACTAAATTGGGGCAAAAATAGACTCTTCAACAAATGGTGCTGAAACAACTGATGTCCCTATGCAAAAAATAAGTCTAGACAAAGACCTTATACTTTTCACAAAAATTAGCTCAAAATGGATCACAGACATAAATGTAAAACACAAAACCATAAAACTGATAGAAGAAAATACTGGAAAAAACCTAGATGACCTTGGTCTTGGTGATGACTTTGTAGATGCAACACCAAATGCACTACCCATGAAAGAAATAACTGATAAGCTGGACTTCATTATAATTTAAAACTTCTGCTCTGCAAATAACAATGTCAAGAAATTGAGAAAAAAGCCACAGATTGGGAGCAAACACAGTTTAACCTTGAACTACATAGGTTTGAACTGCATGGGCCCACTGACAGGCAAATGTTTTGCAACAGTAACTATGACAGTACTGCAGGGTTCACAGTTGGTTGACTCTGTGGAGTGCCAATTCTAAATTATATGGAGATTTTCAACTGTGTGGGAGGTTTGGTGTCCCTAACTTCTGTGCTGTTTAAGGGTCAACTGTATTTGCAAAAGACACATCTGATAAAGGACTGTTAGCCAAAATACTTTGCCAAAAAAACTCCATAATATGCAATAGTAGAAAAAGCCAAACAACCCTTTAAAAAATGTCCCAAAGACCTCAACAGATACCTCAAAGATGGTATACAGATGGCAGATAAAAATATGAAAAGATGCTCCACAACATAGGCTGTCAAGAAAATGAAAATTAAAACAACAGTGCAATACCACTACATACCTATCAGAATGGCCAAAATCTGGAATACTGACAACATCAAATGCTGATGAGGACATAGGGCAATGGAAACAATCACTGCTGGTGGGAATGCAAAACAGTACAACTACTTTGGAAGATAGGTTCACCATTTCTTAGAAAACTAATCATACACTTAGCATATAAGCCAGAAATCATATTCCTTGGTATTTACCCAATGGAGTGGAAAACTTATGTCTATACAACAACTTGTACATAGATGTTTAGAGCAGCTTTATTCATAATTGTCAAAACTTGGAAGCCACCAATATATCCATTAGTAGGTGAATGGATAAACAAATTATGACACTTCCAGACAATGAGATATTACCCAAAGATATGAGCTATCAGGCCATGAAAAGACATGGAGGAATGTAAATGTATACTTCTAGCTGGAAGAAGCTAATTTGAAAAATCTATGTAATGTGTGATTCCAACTATATGACATTCTGGAAAAGTAAAAACTATGGAGACAGTAAAACATTCAGTGAATATCTAAGGGTTCAGGGTGAAGGGAAGAATGAATAGGCAATACACAGATGATTTTTAAGGCAATGAAAATACTCTGCATGATATCCTAATTATGGACACATGTCATCATACATTTGTTCAATCCCTTAGAATGTGCAACACCAAAAGTGAACGGTAATGCAAACTATGAGCTTTTGGTGATGAGGATGTTGTCAACCTCAGTTTATCAATGTTAACAATTGCAGCATTCTAATGAGTGATGTTGACATAGGGGAGCCTGTGGAGGGGGGGATACATGAGAAATATCTGTCCGTTGTCCTAAATTTTGCTGTATATTTAAAACTGCTCTAAAAATAAAGTCTTAATAACAATAAAAAAGGAAAGTCTTGTGTTTTATGAAATGTCACTGTGATTTCTATGTAGAGAATGGATTGAAGTAGGGCAATAGTGAAAAGAGGTTGCTGCAGGGATTTAAATAAACAGAGAGATGGATTGGGCTTGGGAGTTACCACTGCATTTGGAGAAAGACCAAACGGATTTGGATATATTCTACATGCTGAACAGATAAAAGGTGCAATGGTAAATATGTTTGGGGAAGGGTGTGAGGGGAGATGAGGAAAACAGAAAACCTTAAGCCCTCAGTTCAGTTCAGTTGCTCAGTCATGTCCAACTCTTTGCAACACCATGAACCACAGCATGCCAGGCCTCCCTGTCCATCACAAACTCCCAGAGTCCACCCAAACTCATGTCCATTGAGTTGGTGATGCCATCCAACCATTTCATCCTCTGTCATCCCCTTCTCCTGCCCTCAATCTTTCCCAGCATCAGGGTCTTTTCCAATGAGTCAGCTCTTCGCATTAGGTGGCCAAAGTATTGGAGTTTCAGCTTCAACATCAGTCCTTCCAATGAACACCCAGGACTGATCTCCTTTAGGATGGACTGATTGGATCTCCTTGCAGTCAAAGGGACTCTCAGGAGTCTTCTCCAACACCACAGTTCAAAAGCATCAATTCTTCGGTGCTCAGAAGTCTTCAGAGTCCAGTTCTCATATCCATACATGACTACTGGAAAAACCATAGCCTTGACAGATGGACTTTTGTTGATAAAGTAATATCTCTGCTTTTTAATATGCTTTCTAGGTTGGTCATAATTTTCCTTCCAAGGAGTAAGCGTCTTTTAATTTCATGGCTGCAATCACCATCTGCAGTGATTTTGGAGCCCAGAAAAATAAGGCCAGCCACTGTTTCCACTGTTTCCCCATCTATTTCCCATGAAGTGATGGGACCAGATGCCATGATCTTTGTTTTCTGAATGTTGAGCTTTAAGCCAACTTTTTCACTCTCCTCTTTCACTTTCATCAAGAGGCTCTTTAGTTCTTCTTCAATTTTGCCATAAGGGTGGTGTCATCTGCACATCTGAGGTTATTGATAATTCTCCCAGTAATCTTGATTCCAGCTTGTGGTTCTTCCAGCCCAGCATTTCTCATGATGTACTCTGCATATAAGTTGCATAAGCAGAGTGACAATATATAGCCTTGATGTACTCTTTTTCCTATTTGGAATCAGTCTGTTGTTCCATGTACAGTTCTAACTGCTGCTTCCTGAACTGCATACAGGTTTCTCAAGAGGCAGGTCAGGTGCTCTGGTATTCCCATCTCTTTCAGAATTTTCCACAGTTTGTGGTGATCCACACAGTCAAAGGCTTTGGCATAGTCAATAAAGCAGAAATAGATGTTATTGTGGAACTCTTGCTTTTTTGATGGTCCAGCAGATGTTGCCAATTTGATTTCTGGTTCCTCTGCCTTTTCTCAAACCAGCTTGAACATCTGGAAGTTCACGGTTCACAAACTGTTGAAGCCTGGCTTGGAGAATTTTGAGCATTTCTTGACTAGTGTGTGAGATGACTGCAATTGTGCAGTAGTTTGAGCATTCTTTGGCATTGCCTTTCTTTGGGATTGGAATGAAAACTGACCTTTTCCAGTCCTGTGACCACTGCTGAGTTTTCCAAATTTTCTGACATATTGAGTGCAGTACTTTCATAGCATCATCTTTCAAGATTTGAAATAGCTCAACTTGAATTCCATCACCTCCGCTAGCTTTGTTCATAGTGATGCTTTGTAAGGCTCACTTGACTTCACATTGCAGGATGTCTGTCTCTAGGTGAGTGATCACACCATCGTGATTATCTGGGTTGTGAAGATCTTCTTTGTACAGTTCTTCTGTGTATTCCTGCAACCTCTTCTTAATATCTTCTGCTTCTCATAGGTCCATACCATTTCTGTCCTTTATTGAGCCCATCTTTGCATGAAATGTTCCCTTCATATCTCTAATTTTCTTAAAGAGATCTCTAGTATTTCCCATTCTATTTTTTTCTCTAATTTTTTGCATTGATCACTGAGGAAGGCTTTCTTGTCTCTCCTTGTTATTCTTTGGAACTCTGCATTTAAATGGGTATATCTTTCCTTTTCTCCTTTGCTTTTCTCTTCTTTTCACAGCAATTTGTAAGGCCTCCTCAGGCAGCCATTTTGCCTTTTCACATTTTTTTTCTTGGGGATGGTCTTGATCACTGTCTCCTGAACAATGTCACGGACCTCTGTCCATAGTTCATCAGGCACTCTATCAGATCTAGTCTCTTAAATCTATTTCTCACTTCCAGTGTATAATCATAAGGGGTTTCATTAGTTCATACCTGAATGGTCTAGTGGTTTTCTCCACTTTCTTCAATTTCAGTCTGATTTGGCAAGAAGGAGTTCATGATCTGAGCCACAGTCAGCTCCCGGTCTTGTTTTTGCTGACTGTGTAGAGCTTCTCCACCTTTGGCTGCAAATAATATAGTCAATCTCATTTTGGTGTTGACCATCTGGTGATGTCCATGCGTAGAGTCTTCTCTTGTGTTGTTGGAAAAGGATGTTTGCTATTACCAGTGTGTTCTCTTGGCAAAACTTTATTAACTTTTGCCCTGCTACATTCTGTACTCCAAGGTCAAATTTGCCTGTTACTCCAAGAGTTTCTTGACTTCCTACTTTTGCATTCCAGTCCCCTATAATGAAAAAAAAAAAAAATCTTTTTTAGGGGGTGTTAGTTCTCAAAGGTCTTATAGGTCTTATAGAACTGTTCAACTTCAGCTTCTTCAGCATTAACTGGTCAGGGCATAGACTTGGATTACCATAATATCAAATGGTTTGCCTTAGAAACAAACAGAGATCATTCTGGCATTTTTGAAATTGCATCCAAGTACTGAATTTTGGACTCTTTTTTGACTATGATGGCTATGCCATTTCTTTTAAGGGATTCCTGCGCACAGTAGTAGATATAATGGTCATCTGAGTTAAATTCACCCATTCCAGTCCATTTTAGTTCTCTGATTCCTAAAATGTCAATGTTCACTCTTGCTATCTCCTGCTTGACCACTTCCAATTTGCCTTGATTCATAGACCCAACATTCCAGGTTGCTATGCAATATTGCTCTTTATAGCATCGGATCTTGCTTCCATCACCAGTCACATCCTAACTGGGTGTTGTTTTTGTCTTGGATCCATCCCTTCATTCTTTCTGGAGTTATTTCTCCACTGATCTCTAGTAGCATTTTGGAACCTACTGACCTGGGGAGTTCATCTTTCAGTGTCCTACCTTTTTGCCTTTCATACTGTTCATGGGGTCCTCCAGGCAAGAATAGTGAAGTGGTTTGCCATTTCCTTCTCCAATTGACCACTTTTTGTCAGACCTCTCCACCATGACCCACCCATCTTGGGTGGCCCCACGTGGCATGGCTTAGTTTCATTGAGTTAGCCAAGGCTGTAGTCCATGTGATCAGATTGGCTAGTTGCCTGTGATTGTGGTTTCAGTCTGTCTGCCCTCTGATGCCTTCTCTTAGTGCCTACCGTCTTGGGTTTACTTTGGACATGGGATAGCTCCTCTCGGCCACTACTCCTGACCTTGGATTTGGAGTCTTAAGCCCTCAAAAAACATTAGTTCCCTAATGGCCTTCCTTTGTTTTGAGTACTAAACACTTAATATAGGACAGGAATGTAACAGCTATTCAGTGAACAAGGAATGCATGCATCAATGTATCCTATATATTTTAATTTTCAAGCCATTTTATTTTTTTCCCCTTTTCTTGGCTGTTATTATTAAGTTGTGTGAGAAATCAGGCTTTACTGTAATACTTGGTTTTAAGTGATGACACTTAGCAATACTTGAGGAACCACTGGATACTGCATTCAACGTTTTACTAGAGTCACTCTTTATGTTTTATATGGCTTATGTTTTGACAACATTCAGTGAGTGAGCTGGGAATTAAATTTAGACTAGGATTAAGTTTTCCTGGACAAAGAGCTGTCATCAACAAATTGTACCACTATAAAAACATTCCTTAACTTTGTTACTCCATTTACTCATCTAAATAAAGGGAAAAATACTAATTCTGTATCTGAAAGGATCACTGCATGCAGTATTATAAATGTTTTATGAAATAAATTGAGTAAAATCACTCTGCAAATGTACATGAGTAATAGAAATAACCACTTTAATTCTTTTTTTTTTTTTCAAATTGACTGATTTTGAGCAGTTCAGCCATTGCTTTTCTCTTTGAACATTTCTCTTCACATCTCTATTCCTATAATGATAACTTTCCTACTTTGTGAGTGAAGAATTTCTCTGGGTGTCATAGGTTGGGAATAGTATTTCCTTGTCTGATGTTCTAATGGATCAGGTCTGATGAAAGCTTCTTGAGGCACTCTGTGTTCACTTTTGTATCATCAAGGATTCTTTCTCTCTAATGTCCTTTCTTGTGATGCATGGCAAGAAGAACTTCCTTTTAACCAGTGTGACAATGAATAAAATAATAAACATAACTACTATCTCTATGATAATTTTTCTGTCATAAGCAATTACCATCACTGAATAATTGTAGTGTTTTCAGCACCATACCTACATTAATTAAATTAGATCTCACTTAGGACCTGTAAAATCAGTATCTAAAAAGGCACTTCTTCATTTTTACAGCTAAGGAAACCAAGGCTAAGTGAGATTGTGTAACTGATTTATGTAGTAAAAGCGCTGATATTCAAACACAGGGCTGTCTGATAATAAAGTTTACTGTCTTTCCAAAAATCATATCTGGGCATTTTGATATATAAGCTATTACTCTAAACATTAATCTGTAAATCATGAAAATAAAACAGATCTCATTTATGAATGATCATTTAAGAACATAAGGAATACATTCATATTCAGAAAAGCCAAAAGTTACATGCTTATGTTTACTTGTAGCCTCTATGACAGAAGTTTTCAAAGTGTGATCCCATCAAACACTGGTGTCCTAAAAACACCACCAGTGTACTATGTTGCTAATCAAATAAGTGATTAGCTTTCCTAATCCACAGAAAAGTCAGATTAATTAATAAAATTTCTTCCTTTTGGATATTTCCCCTGTATATCTTTCTGGAACTTGCAGCACTTGCAATACTAGTGAATGATCAGCTTGTTTTGGTCTTTTTATATCTACCTCTGCCCTTCTATGTTTTCCACTCTTCAGAGTAACTTTTTAAAGAGAAACTCTTACTTAAAATCCAGCAGTAACTTCCCATTGTTCTTGGGCTAAGTTCACAAACCCTAACCCATTCCTCTCTCTGAAAACTTAATTTTGTACTCCTCTTCTCCAGCCTCACTGGGCTGCTCTCATTTTTTGAAATCTGTCATGCTTCTCATAGCCCAAGGCCTTCATACACACTGTTTCCTCTCCCTAAAATGTCTCATTCCTTATTTATTTGATTAATACTTATCTATTCTTAAGGTTTCGGTTTTAACATTCTTTTCCTCCCATGGACTGTAGCCTTCCAGGCTCCTCTGTCCGTGGGATTTCCCAGGCAAGAATAATAGAGTGGGTTGCCATTTCTTGCTATTTCCTCCTCCAGGGAATCTTCCCAACCCAGGGATCGAACCCATGTTTCCTGTGTCTCCTGCTTTGACAGCCGGGTTCTTTACCACTGAGCCAGCTGGGAGAGTCCCAAAGGGTTTTCTTAATGTATGTCATTTGTTTATAACACATTACTGTAGTTTAAGAACTTATAGCTATTTTTTTTAATCTGTCTTCCATGTTATACTATAATCTCCATGAGAACAAGGAACATTCATTGATGCGTATCCTTTCATTCCCAGTGCCTATCATATGCCTGGTACATAACGGGAATTCAGTACATATTTACTGAGTAAATAAATGAGATACAGGAAAGAACAATGAAAAGATCAGCTCTATCTAATTTACATTCTTCAATAGTCCTTTTCTAGTGTTTGTGTATTTCAAGTAAAAGGACACACTTTATGTGAAAGCATCAAAGAGAAATAGCAAATTAATGCAGGTATCATCAGTGTATTTTGTACAAAAAGTTCTACTTGATTAACGCAAATCATTCCCATGGGTAATGCAAATGTATTTAGAAATCCTTAAGTATAAACATACGTTTACACACACTGTAGTTTTTAATAGGGTCCCAGACAGAGCAGAAATGCTTCAGAGTATCAAAAATTAATGAACAGAGCATTATTCAAATCAACAGAAGATTGCCAAACTGCAAGATCATATCATAAGGAGAATTTTGTAACTAATATTTGTTATGTGCTTACTATGTATTTGGTTCTTTTCTGTACAAAAACCTAATATTCACAAGTATAACAATTATTATCTACTTGTTATAGATGAGGAATCTGAAGCTCTGATAGGTTAAATAATTAGCATAGGCGCAAGAGATTCAAAATTGTTTCAAATTCCAAAGCCTATGTTCTTCTCAATATACCCTGTTGACTCTCTTGACCTCTGCATTTGCTCATTATTATTTTATACTATGCCCACCAGCTAATAGTTGATGGAGCCACAGTATTTAGGTACAAATTATAATAACTAGTAAATACTGTTTTATCTCAACATTTAGTTGGGATATTAGAAGAGATATCATGCTATTGTATGTAAAGACTTTATACCATAAAAATGAAAATAATACTAAAATGAACATACATGTTTAATGCAATTCTAATTACAATTCCAGAATTATACATTAGTAAATTTTCTGATTATTAGAAACAAAAATAATTTAAGGTTCATTTGGAAGAGTAACTGACAACAATAACCAAGAAAAATAAAAAGATCAGTG
>NW_011478891.1:11120-11581 GCF_000754665.1 Bison bison bison | reverse complement strand
TTCCCTATTTCCCAATATCAAAATAAAAAGAAGTATTAAAGTCAATGGGAAATAAATTTAAAATTTCTTAAGATATGTATGAGGCTAAAAATGTAACCTAGGGATTCTTGTTCTCTAAGAAGTCTTTCATCAAAGTAAGAAACCTAAAATCTGCAAAAGGAAAACAAAATAAGCATTCCAATTTATGAAAAATTAATAACTTTTATAAGGCAAAAAGCACAGGAGGCAATGGCGACCCACTCCAGTACTCTTGCCTGGAAAATCCCATGGACAGAGGAGCCTGGTAGGCTGCAGTCCATAGGGTCATGAAGAGTCGGACACGACTGAGCGACTTCACTTTCACTTTTCATTTTCATGCATTGGAGAAGGAACTGGCAACCCACTCCAGTGTTCTTGCCTGGAGAATCCCAGGGATCGGGGAGCCTGGTTGGCTTCCATCTATGGGGTCGCACAGAGTCAGA
>NW_011478891.1:7467-11020 GCF_000754665.1 Bison bison bison | reverse complement strand
AGCAGCATAAGGCAAAAATGCATTAAACAAAGTAAATAAATAAGAAATAAATTTGGAAATAAGAAATTTGATGACAAGAAAAGGTGCAGCATCTACATCAATGCTTCTCAAAATTTAAGGAGTATTACTTAGGGACCTTATTAAAATGCAGATTCTAATACAGTAGATCAGAGATGGGGCATTTCCAATCAACTCATAGGTGATGCTAATACTGACACTAAGAAATTTGTCAAGAGAAAAGAAGCATCCCCATGGGAAAAAATAGACAGAGTATGCAAAGGCAATTTAGAAGCAAAAACTCAAATGACCAACACATTTCAGAAGATGCTAAAATCACTAATAGTGAAATACATGTAACCTTGTGATATGAGCTTTCATGCATTATTTTTTACTTGGCAAAACAAGAGAAAAGGAAAAAAAGTTCTTTTATGATGAGAGGGATATACAGTAAAGGACTGTTTTCATAAAATGTAGGCTTTGAATTTGAATTATCAGAACCCTTTGTAAAAGTTATTTAATAAAACTATCAAATTTTTAACTATACATATCTTTCAAAGTCTCCCTTGTAACTCAGTTGGTAAAGAATCCACCTGCAATGCTGGAGACATGGGCTCGATCCCTGGGTTGTGAAGATCCCCTGGAGAATGGAAAGGCTACCCATTCCAGTGTTCTGGAGAACTCCATGGACTGTATAGTCCATGGGGTTACAAAGAGTTGGACACATGACTGAGCGACTTTCACTTTCACTTCAAGGTCACAGCCCCACTACTGGGAATTTGACTTACTGTGTTAAAACCAACCATATGGAAAATGTACATACATATATGTTTGCTGCAGCACTGTTTATAGAAACAAAGAATAAAAAGAAAAGGGAACGCTTAAATTTACTTATGTTATTAGATAAAATATGAAGCAGCTATACTTATAAATATAACCATTAAAATAATGAATTAGTGCTATACTATTTGAGATGAAATAATTTTCATAAGTTATTATTGGACAGGAAAAGCAAGATGGGACTCTAACAGGAACAAAGCCATTGTGTGTATACACACACACACACACACACACACACTAAGACATTAATTCTTAGTTATATGTTGTTATATGTTGATGTTAATACACATGCACTACTGTGTTAATGCAAGAATTCATTCCCGCTAACATACAGTTTATTTAGTGATAGGTAAAACAATCAGGGACAAACACTAGCTATCTGTGTCAATGTTTACAAATCACTTTTCTATCATACAAACAGTCTAAATGGTTGGAGTTTGAAGGAAAGCAACTTGTAGAAGAATAAAATAGGAAAATGATTGCACCCCCCCCAAACCTATCAAAGAATAGTGTAATGTCATTCACAGGAAATTGCATAAAAGGGTGAATATGTACATTAAAACAGAAAAAAATAATAGAATTGTACCTATCAACCTGTAGATATCAACAGGATATAATAAGTGAAATTAGAAAGTTGTTTATAAAAAAAAAGAAAGTTGTTTAAACACACACACACACAGTCTTAAAAGCAAGGGCAAAAGAACTATACAGTTAATATCAATTATAAGTTACCTCAGGGACAAAGTCAGTGGGAAGAAGGGATGGGAAAATAATTTCTCATGACAAAATAAAATAGGCTACATCTTTATAAAATGGATTATGTTTTCATTCTAATGGGCAAGTTGGCTATTTAAATACATTCTACACTAATTTTTTAAGACAGATAATGATCCACTAATCCATTATCTTTTTATGATTCTCAATATTCCTATATGGCTCTGTATCAAATGATAAATGCCTGGAGAAAGGCGATATCCCTAACAGTTCAGTCACTCAGTTGTGTCTGACTCTTTGCAATCCCATGGACTTCAGCACGCCAGGCTTCCCGGTCCATCACCAACTCCCGGAGCTACCTCAAACTCATGACCATTGAGTTGGTGATGCCATCCAAACATCTCATCCTCTGTCATCCTCTTCTCCTCCCCGCTTCAATCTTTCCCAGCATCAGGGTCTTTTCCAATGAGTCAGTTCTTCACATCAGGTGGCCAAAATATTGGAGCTTCAGCTTCAGCTTCAGCTTCAGTCCTTCCAATGAATATTCAGGACTGATTCCTTTAGGATTGACTGGGTTGGATCTCCTTGCAGTCCAAGAGACTCTCAAGAGTCTTCTTCAACACCACAGTTCAAAAGTCTCAATTCTTCGGTGCTCAGCTTTCTTTATGGTCCAACTTATATCCATACGTGATTACTGGAAAAACCATAGCTTTGACTAGACAGACCTTTTTGGCAAAGCAATGTCTCTGCTTTTTATTATGCCGTTTAGATTTGTCATAGCTTTTCTTCCAAGGAGCAAGCATCTTTTAATTTCATGGCTGGAGTCACCATCTGCAGTGATTTTGGAGCCCCAAAAATAAAGTCTGTCAGTGTTTCCATTGTTTGCCCATCTATTTTCCATGAAGTGATGGGACTGGATGCCATGATCTTAGTGTTTTGAATGGTGAGTTTCAAGTTAGCTATTTCACTTTCCTCTTTCACTTTCATTGAGAGGCTCTTTAGTTCCTCTTCACTTTCAGCCATGAGGGTGATGTCATCTGCATATCTGATATCACTATAAAATTATCTAATTACAAAATTTAAAAAATACTTTTATTCATTCTGTAAATGGTATTTTATTTGTTGATTTTATTTTCCTAAATATTAATATAAACCTATATAACTTTTCTACTCAAGGCAAAATCACATGGAGAAACATAAGGAAATAAAAGTCAGGTGACCTGGATTCTAGTCCTGTCTCTGCCACTGTATGACCTTTAAACATTTCAATAAAGAAAAGGAAAAAAGGGCAACCTAGAAATAACTGGGATTATCAGAAACATGACACTAAACAAATATGTCTAATTCATCATGCTGTTATGCTTTGAACCCAGATGTGTTCAAATAATCCTTTACAGCCCAAGGAGCCACAACCAATTGGACAGTTTGCCCAAGAAATGAATTTTTTTTTTTTTTGTCATTCTATATAACAACTAATTTTTTTCTATCTCTACTTCTCAAGAACTGTCCATTGTTCTTTATTATCTTCCTTACTGATGTGCCATTCCTCCACCCTTTGTCTTTCCTTTGCAACATCATTGTTTAGTATACACTAAACATTCATGAAATACTTAAATAATCCAGATCACTATCACCAAGGAAAAAGAATCCATATCTTGTCATCCATATCTTTCCACTTATCCTCACCCTGGATTCCATCTACTTGTTTCTTTTTTAAAAAAATAATTTATTAAAGTATAATTGAAAAACAAAAAGGTACACATTTTTAACATATACATCTTGGCCATGGGAGAAACTACACCTTATATTGGATGTTAATTTAAAGCATATAGAGCCACCTGGAGAATCTTACCCCAGACCTACAAAGTATTGCCACCTAGAAAACACTGTAACTGAGTTTTCAAAAACTCAAAATGGATTAAAGATCTAAACATAAGACCAGAAACTATAAAACTCTTAGAGGAGAACATAGGCAAAACACTTTCCGACATACATCACAGCA
>NW_011478891.1:6569-6774 GCF_000754665.1 Bison bison bison | reverse complement strand
CAGCCACTATGGAGAACAGTGTGGAGATTCTGTAAAACACTGGAAATAGAACTGCCTTATGACCCAGCAATCCCACTGCTGGGCATACACACTGAGGAAACCAGAATTCAAAGAGACACGTGTACCCCCGTGTTCATCGCAGCACTGTTTATAATAGCCAGGACATGGAAGCAACCTAGATGTCCATCAGCAGATGAATGGAAAC
>NW_011478891.1:4411-6027 GCF_000754665.1 Bison bison bison | reverse complement strand
AGTCACTTCAGTCGTGTCTGACTCTGTGCAACCCCATAGACGGCAGCCTACCAGGCTCCCCCGTCCCTGGGATTCTCCAGGCAAGAACACTGGAGTGGGTTGCCATTTCCTTCTCCAATGCATGAAAGTGAAAAGTGAAAATGAGGTCGCTCAGTCGTGTCCAACTCTTCACGACCCCATGGACTGCAGCCTACCAGGCTCCTCCGCCCATGGGATTTTCCAGGCAAGAGTACTGGAGTGGGCTGCCGTTGCCTTCTCTGGTGTTGGCCTCTACCACCAGCAAATTGGGCACTCAGCAGTAGCTATAGTCAGGACAACCTTGGTAAATTGAAGTACATGTTGCTGAGCCGGTGATAACCTCCACCCCTGCCATTATGACCATTGTTATAAGCTCACTTGGTAATGACCAGGAAAGCTGGGGAAAGAGTCCAACTGCTATTCTTAGAAGGTGATATCCTACTCACTTGATTATTAAAATCCTTTTCTGTTGAAGTCACTCATTAGTGGCACTCACATAGAACACAAATATCTTCATGTTGTTATTGTTGCTTTGCACATTCACAAAAGTCTATCCACATATCTTCACTCTAGACCTCCTTGTTACTAATTTTCCAATCATGTTTTAAATCCCTACCTACCCAGACAAATCACTTTCCATAGTCAATAAATGGGAATATACTTGTGCTTCTGGCAATTTCTCCTTCTTTGAAAATTAAAAACAAAGTGACCAGCTCAAAGCTATGCACACTGGGAGGATTTCCCTTCACCAGTGTTCTTCAGGGATGTCTCAGAAAGGTGCTGTACTGCTGTATCTGTCCACTTTCAGGTGATGCCTGCAGGCCATAAAGAACCATCTGTAAATCAGGCCTGAGTTTTCTCTTACTGAGTCAACTAATCATGTGGACTCCCCATGAGGCCATAGATTCCGGCTGGGTGAAAGAACAATATACAGCAGGAGAAGGGGCCATAGGCATTAGGGTCACTTTGTAATATAATTAATTGTGCCTTCACAGTCTGTTCAATCCTGATTTTGTACTGGGTGGGCCAAAAAGTTCATTTGGGTTTTTCTGTAACATCTTATGAAAAACCCAAACAAAATTTTTGGCCAGCCCAATATATGTCACTTCCATTTGATGATGGAGTACTGCTGGCTTGGTGGCTCATAAAACACCTAGTTCATGATGGGCAACTTAGATAACTTGGTTGCTCATGGCCAACCATTCAATCTCTACAAAGATTCAGTAGCAAGTCAAAAGTGGTTTCTCAAAAAAAAAAAAGTAGTTATCCAGGAAGATGACAGGATTTTGCTCCAAAATTCTAAGAATCTATTCATACTCAAGGATTCATTGACAATGGGACATATTTTTATCTGCCACTGACACTGCAAGCACCATTGGATCTCCTGGATCAGACAGTCCAAGTGGCAGAGCAGCTTTCATGAGAGCTTGGATTTATTGGAAAACCTGCTCTTGTTCTTGAAAACTATGAGATTTCATGGAACTCAGTAAATGAGCCAGAACAGCACATCCCAATGAGAATATGTTGTCTCAAATAGCCAAAGATACTGACTAGGAGTTAAGCCTCTTTTTAGTTGTAATGGCTTGTGGAAGGGAAAG
>NW_011478891.1:0-737 GCF_000754665.1 Bison bison bison | reverse complement strand
AAAAGCAAAATGGCTGTCTGAGGAGGCCTTACAAATAGCTGTGAAAAGAAGAGAAGCCAAAGCAAAGGAGAAAAGGAAAGATATACCTGTTTGAATGCAGAGTTCTATAGATTAGTAAGGAGAGATAAGAAAGTCTTCCTCAGTGATCAATGCTAAGAAATAGAGGGAAACAATAGAATGGGAAAGACTAGAGATCTCTTCAAGAAAATTAGAGATAACAAGGGAACTTTTCATCCAAAGATGGGCTCATTAAAGGACAGAAATGGTATGGACCTAACAGAAGCAGAAGATATTAAAAAGAGGGCAAGAATACACAGAAGAACTATATAAAAAAGATCTTCATGACCCAGATAATCACGATGATATGATCACTCACCTTGAGCCAGACATCCTGGAATGTGAAGTCGAGTGTTCCTTAGGAAGCATCACTATGAACAAAGCTAGTGGAGGTGATGTAATTCCAGTTGAGCTATTTCAAATCCTAAAAGATGATGCTGTGAAAGTGCTGCACTCAATATGTCAGCAAATTTGGAAAACTCTGCAGTGGCTACAGGACTGGAAAAGTTCAGTTTTCATTCCAGTCACAAAGAAATTTCCTCAGTGGAGGCCATTATACAAGTTCTTTAGGCAAACCATGGTTATACTTCTCAGACAAGGGTAGAAGATTTGGCCGAGATAACTCATCAGAATTTGATGGTTTAATATCCCTATTCATTGGAATCTGTCCATAGGCTCCC
>NW_011478890.1:4552-5123 GCF_000754665.1 Bison bison bison | reverse complement strand
TACATGGAAACATATTTCCGTGTTTATTTGCTATCCATATTCTAAATAATGGTGTTCAAACACTATAATTTCAGCATTCTGAATTTCTTCTATTATCCCATGAGCCTTATGTGATGTGAATTACTATCTTTCTAATAACACTTATTAACATCTAACTGTATGTGCATTTACTAGGCACTGAGTACATACCCAGCAGTCCTAGGTACTGGGATAACACAATAGACTGAGGTTCCAGTAACAAGAGAAAAAAGGCCAGTAGTGTCAGCTTGACAGAAAAGGAGGTGATTAATACATTCTGAGTGCATACGTGTTCAGTCGTATCTGACACTATGATACCCCCATGGACAGGGAGCCACCAGGCTCCCTGTCCATGGGATTTTCCAGGCAAGAATACCAGAGTGGATTGCCATTTCCTCCTCCAAGGGATCTTCTCCATCCAGGGATCGAACCCGCATCTCCTGCATGATAGGTGGTATTTTTTTTTTTTTAACCACTTGTAGCCACCTGGGAAGCCCAATACATTCTGAAAGATTTGGCCTAATTTTTTCCAAGTAGTGAACTGGGCTGAATC
>NW_011478890.1:0-374 GCF_000754665.1 Bison bison bison | reverse complement strand
TCCTTCTAACTAGGCTTCAGCAGTAAGTGAACTAAGACCTTCCAGATGTACAAGCTGGGTTTCAAAGAGGCAGAAGAACCAGAGATCAAATTGACAACATTCATTGGATCATGGAGAAGGCAAGGGACTTCAAGAAATACATCTACTTCTGCTTCACTAACTACACTAAAACCTCTAAATGTGTGGATCACAAAAAACTGGGGAAAATTGTCAAAGAGATGAGAGTACCAGACTATCTTACCTGTCTCTTGAGAAACCAGTATGCAGGTCAAGAAGCAACAGTTAGAACCAGACATGGAACAACAGACTGGTTCAAAATTGGGAAAGGAGTATGACAAGGCTGTATATTGTCACCCTGCTTATTTAACTTATAT
>NW_011478889.1:18444-19369 GCF_000754665.1 Bison bison bison | reverse complement strand
TGATGTCCACGTGTAGAGTCTTCTCTTGTGTTGTTGGAGAGGGTGTTTCTATGACCAGTGCATTCTCTTGGTAGAACTCTATTAGCCTTTGCCCTGCTTCATTCTGTACTCCAAGGCCAAATTTGCCTGTTACCCCAGGTGTTTCTTGAATTCCTACTTTTGCATTCCAGTCCCCTATAACGAAAAAGACATCTTTTTGGGGTGTTAGTTCTAGAAGTTCCTGTAGGCCTTCATAGAACCATTCTACTTCAGCTTCTTCAGTGTTACTGGTTGGGGCATAGACTTGGATTACCATGATATTGAATGGTTTGCCTTGGAAACGAACAGAGATCATTCTGTTGTTTTTGAGATTGCATCCAAGTACTGCATTTCAGACTCTTTGTTGACTATGAGGGCTACTCCATTTCTTCGAAGGGATTCTTGCCCACAGTAGTAGATATAATGGTCATCTGAGGTAAATTCACCCATTCCAGTCCATTTTAGTTCGCTGATTCCTAGAATGTCGACGTTCACTCTTGCCATCTACTGTTTGACCACTTCCAATTTGCCTTGATTCATAAACTTAACACTCCAGGTTCCTATGCAGTATTGCTCTTTACAGCATTGGACCTTGCTTCTATCAATAGTCACATGCACAACTGGGTGTTGTTTTTGCTTTGGCTCCATCCCTTCATTCTTTCTGGAGTTATTTCTCCTCTGATCTCCAGTAGCATATTGGGCACCTACCGACCTGTGGAGTTCATCTTTCAATGTCTTATCTTTTTGCCTTTTCATACTGTTCATGGGGTTCTCAAGGCAAGAATAGTGAAGTTGTTTGCCATTCCCTTCCCCAGTGGCCCACATTCTGTCAGACCTCTTCACCATGACCCGCCTATCTTGGGTGGCCCCACACCACATGGCTTAATTTCATTGAGTTAGACAAGGC
>NW_011478889.1:12746-14495 GCF_000754665.1 Bison bison bison | reverse complement strand
CTCATAGAGAATTTGGGGGGACTGTGATCTGCTGACAGCTTGATTTCTGCCCAGTGATGCTGATTTTGGATTTCTGGCCTTCAGAACTACAAATTTCTATTTTTTCAAGCCATTCAGTTTATGGGTCAATGTGGACATGTACCCTTGACCTGATGAGATACTGCCAGGTGGCTTTCCAAAGCAGCTGCTCCAAGTAGCTGGACCCCTACCAGCAGTGCACAGTGGTTCCCCTTTCTCCTTACCCTAGCCAATGCTTGGCATCCTAACTCTGCTTTTTGCCAATCTGACATGTGTGTATCTTATCTCATTGTTTTAATTTGCATTTCTCTCATTACTAATGAATCTGAACATCTCTTCACATACTCACTTGCTAGCCTTTTGGGTTTCTCCTTCTGGGAATTGCCTATTCATATGCTTTGCTCATTTTCCTGTTGGGTCTTTTTCTTGTTGGTTTGCAGAATTTTCTTGTATATTTTATCCATTAATCCCTTGTCAGCTTTAAACAGCAAATATCTTCTCCCCATCTGTTGTCTGTCTGTTAACTATCTGTGGTGTCCTTCATGGAAAGAAATCATGAATTTTGCTGTAATGAAATCTATCAAAAGCAAGGCTGTCAACAGACCAGGGGGACTGGCCAGGGACTTTTGTGCAAACAGAGTAGTGCATGTGTGTGTGCGTGTGTGGCACACACACAGACAGATACAGCACGGGCCATGCATGAGTAAGCATCTCTGAATGTCAACCCCCAGAGCTCAGTGCATCACCCACCATTTGGAATGAACTGCTCCCCTGCTCCTTCTGCAAAGACAAACAGTTTGGCACTGTGGTTCTCGGTCTTGGGGGTACATTAGAATGACCCCAAGGGCTTGCTGAAACCCAGATTCCTGGGCCCAGACTCAGAATTGCTTAATCAGTGAGTCTGCAGAAAGGTGCAGGTTCTGTTGCAGTTTTGGGGGGATGCTGCTGCTGGCCCAGGGACCACACTTGGAAAGCTGCTCCAGAGTAGGCAGGGAAGGCCAGCCTGGGGGGTCAGAGGCCATACCAGCTCGCAACTACACAGCCTAGAGAGGATGTGACAGCAGCTTATCAGCTAAAGGCCACTGCTCAAAGGACCCCAGGGGCTACCCAGCCAAGGAGTTCACATAGGGGAAAAATGAGACCCAAAGGGTCATTGACTTGCCCAGTCACGCTGGTGGCCAAGTCCAGATGGCCGGCTCAGTGCTCTCTTCCTTTCTACATACGTACATCCAAAGGACTCTCTTAGGAAGCACACATGAGCCTCCATGGTGCAACGACTTGCTGGGCAAAGGGACCCCCTGCCCCCCGGCAGCCACCCTGGATTGCGTTCCTGTAGTGCCACCATCCTTGTGGCTGGTCCAGGAGAAAGAAGCCAAGAAGTGCCTGAAAAGCATCCAGTGGACACCGAGACCCTGCCTTCAGCCGTCTCTTCCCTTCCCAAGCACTCTGGAGCAGCAGAACCACCCCACTAGGTTCCTCCCTGCCCCACCCATCCCCATTCCCCCTCTCCTGTCTCCCCTGCCCCCTGCCCCACCAAGGGAGGCATAGAAACTGGGCCCAGCCTCCTGTTCCACTTGGCATGTTCCCTGGGCTGATGACAAAGACTGAAAAGAGAGCAGGAAAGGTTGAAGACAGGTGAAGCAACCTGGCCCCATTCCCAGAGAAGGTGGGGAGGGTGGGAGAAAAAGTGGGGGAGGGGAGGAAAGGGGGCTAGAGGAGACAGAGAGAGAC
>NW_011478889.1:9089-10280 GCF_000754665.1 Bison bison bison | reverse complement strand
GCCTCTGCTCCCACTATGACAGTAATCATTCCTCTGTTTGCCCAACATCCTCTTCTCCCAGTGCCTGGAATACAGTAGGGGCTCAAGGCATTCTTGGCCAACCAATAAATGCACCACTGAATCCGGTCCCATTCCCTTGTTTACTGATGGGAAAATGATGGCCAGAAAGTGGAAGTGATTTGTCCAGGGTCCCAGGGCCATCAGTGCCAGAGAGGAGGTTACAGACCTTGGCTCCAGCCCCTTCGGTAGGTGCCTCTTCTGTCCTACACCCTGCCTTCTCAGCATCTTTTCTGGCCCTCCTGCCCTCACTGGTCCCTATTTCTCACCCCTGGCTGCTCCTGGGGACTTGAATTGGCGTGCCTCTGGAGCCTTTGTAGCCCTGAGGTTCCAGAATTGGTGTGCCCCCTCACAACCCCTGCAAGACCCCAAAGCTGCTGATGAGTGGCCTCTGGCAGCATGATAGACAAGCTGTGTCTGAATCAGACCTTCCTGGCCAGGAAAACCTGCTGTGCCCAGGTGGGAGAGGAAGCCTGAGGGTGGCTCTTATGGACTCAATTGCTTCTCCTGTGTGCTTCTATCCTGGTTTGCAGAAGGATAGAAAGGTAGGCCGGATATTGGGGCTCACGGAGAGGCCCCAAGACGGAAACTGACTTAACTTCACTGCTGAATTTCTTCTTCTCCAGGGCCTGGACCACTCAGGTGTCCTCAGCCCCTGAGGAAGTCGCCCTGGTCTGTGAGTGCAGTTCCCGGGCTCGGGGGGCGGGGGGCAGCCCTTCTCCATTTCTGGGCCATGAGGGGCAGCATGACTTTCTGGGCTTCAGCTCACACATTGGGGGAAGCAGAGAGAAGGCCAGCAACAGATCAGAGCTCAGGGCAGCCTTCCATGTCAGCCCCTGTGCCCAGAGCAGCAGAATAGGGCCAAGAGGCTGTGGCTGAAGCACTGGGGTCACTTTAATGGTAGCTAGAGGAGGCCACAGGGTGTGGAAGTCTTCTACAGGCCCCCTAAAGACCTAAATTCCATCATTAGAGATGCAATCCTTTGAGTGAAATGTTGCCCTCTTCCCCACTTTAAAGTCTACAAGAATATTTCTAACAAGCTTGAAATTCATATAACACATGACATTCCTACCTCACGTAGTCATTGCACTGATGCCTGAAAGCAGGCAGGGCAGGACAAGGACTGTGAATCTG
>NW_011478889.1:8363-8989 GCF_000754665.1 Bison bison bison | reverse complement strand
AGGGTGATCAACTTACTGTAAGGAGCCCAGCTAGCCTAGTACTTGTCACCTTGGATTCATCTGTCTCTATTACCTATAGTCCATGACTAACTGTAATAGCTTCTTCCTGTAGTACAGGGACAAGTAAACAACTCCAAAATAAACCTTTGCTTGGGGGCCCAGAATCCAAGTCAAAGCCACTGGGTTTAGAATTTAGAGTTCAAACTGCAGATCATTCAGCCAGCCCACAGACATCTTTCTGAATACCTCCTCTAAGCTGCCTTCTAGGCTAGGGACTTGAGCTTTGTGGGAGATTAAATAATGCCTCCAAAGATACCCAGGTCCTAATCTGTGGAACCTGCTTCATGCTACTTTATATGGCAAATGGGATTTTGTGTATGTGATTAGGTTGAGGATCTAGACATGGGGAACTTGGTCTGTGTTATTCAGGTGGTCTCTAAATGCCATCGTATACAGCTTTGTAAGAGGGATATTTTTATGACATACATGCAGAAGAAGAAGAGTCCGTGTAAAGACAAAGGCAGGCTGGAGTGATGTGGCCACAAGCCAAGGAATTCCGGCAGCTACCAGAAGCTGGATGAGGGTGAGGAACAGATTTTTCCATAGAACCTCCAAAGGGAGTCTTA
>NW_011478889.1:4461-5174 GCF_000754665.1 Bison bison bison | reverse complement strand
CAGGAGACCCAGGCCCTGCTGTCTTGCACCCCTGAAAATGTGACCTCTAAGAGAGTTCTGGACATTCCCAGGAGGGTGGAGGCAGCGGAGGAACTAGAGGTGGGCTCTTGGCTTTACACAGGGCAAGGAGTGGGTGGGAAGAGTAGTCTTGGTGCCACTTAGTCCCCAACAAAGAGACCAGAGATAGAGAGATGCACAACGAAGGCATTGAGCACCACTGGAGCCAAGCGAGTGATGCTGAAGCAAGACAACCCCTCTGAAACTGAGCATGGGGAAAAGATAGTCTGACATGTGACTCTCCAAGAACATGCGGCTTCCCTGGTGGAGCAGTGGTAGAGTCTCCCTGCAATGCAGAAGACCTGCGTTTGATCCCTGGGTTGGGAAGATCCCCTGGAGAAGGAAATGGTAACCTACTCCAGTATTCTTGCCTGGAAAATCCCATGGACAGAGGGGCCTGGTGGGCTATACAGTCCATGGGTTTGCGAGGAGTCGGACACAACTGAAGCAACTGAGCATGCACACACACATTCTGGGAACATGTGAATCCTCAGAGCCTCCTGCAAATTGTGGCCACGTGCGTGGAGGAGAGGGCACTTAGCCTGCAGAATCCACAGGGCTGAATGAGGCCCATATGGATGAGTCTCCCTTTAGATGTGAGAGAGTGCGGACCTTTGTGCTGGATGATCCCATTAGGGGATTGGAATGTTCTCTAG
>NW_011478889.1:0-132 GCF_000754665.1 Bison bison bison | reverse complement strand
GTGAAAGTCACCCCTCTTCACTCCAGTGACCAGTGGACCAGCCCAACTCAGCCCCAGCCTCTCCCTACCCGGGCCCCTGCTCCAGGAGGGCCCTGTCCCCATAGAGACCCACCCTTCCTTGTGTTTTCATCC